>NW_020173040.1:5460601-5551982 GCF_003031525.2 Neophocaena asiaeorientalis asiaeorientalis
GGGGAGGGGAGGGGGAGGAGGAGGGGGAGACTCAGAGTAAATAGAATCACAATATATTCGCCAGGATTCTTTCACTCTCAAAAGACAGACGGCCAAGTTCAAACTAGCTTAAACAAACCATGCAGGAATTATTGTTCATAAAGTTAGGATCGCCAGGCGGGCGTTTGGCTTCATATAAAGATCCAGAGGTGTTAGCACTGTACCTACGGCACTGTTTATCTTTCCTTCGGTCCTCTAGCCCTTCCTCTTGTGCTGGTTTTAATGTCAGGCAGGCTCTCCCCGAGTGGTGGTCCAGTTACATCTCATCAGCGAAACTCCTGCAGAAGTCAGATGATAGCACTGAGCCAGGGTCTGTTGCCAGGGGATGCAGTACTCTGACAGACCAGATCTGGGCATGTGCCCACCCCAGGAGCCCTCTTGGGGTCCCACTTGAGCCACATGGACTGTGAGTGTGTGTGTGTGGGGGGGCATATCTCAAACGTGATCCTCAGCACTGTCACCAAAGTGCAGAAGGGGACGGGACAGGCAGTTCAACAGGTGATTGATTATCTGCAATTGATCAGGTGCTTTTGTGTGTCCCAGGTTGTGGTTACTTCATTTGGTTTGCACACCACTCCCTTGAAGTTTTGGTTTTATGTCACTTTACTCCCGTATTTATTGGGGAGATGCTCAGAAGCTTTCCCACTTTGCCAGGACTATAGAGTGGTAAAGTCAGTCCAAGTTGAGGACTCCTCTCCCTCAGTGGGGCTGCTTCTCCGGTCAGGACAGCCTGTGCCATGTCTCCTGGAGATGCTCTCAGGCCAGCCATGGCAGTGTCATTGTCAATGTCCCACGTGGTTTTACTATGGCACCCTCTTGTCTGTAATAGTGCTGTAAAATCTACCTTCGGGTGGAAGCCAAAGTGATTGTACCCGTACTGCTTCACTATCACCTAAAACCTTTCCTTTCAGTTGTCTGAGTCATAATTTTCCTTTGGTTTATTGACAAAACAGCTTTTACTGTTTTCCTCCCAAAGAGCCCTAAAAAGACAAACAGGTAGAGAATGGATTTCTAATTTGTCTCACAAACTCAGGCTTCCAGACACAACTGAAACCCAGAATCTTTGCTTCAAAGAGGCGAACGTGGAGCTGTCTCTATCTATGGTTGCTTCCAAGAATCTGACATGAATTTTGTAACATTCCTTGTGAAAAATAAATCTTGTTTTGCAGCACAAAGCGCTGAAGTTGAAGGATCACATAAGACGTACAGCAAACGAGCTGTTAAAATAAACACTTATCACAAAGATGTTTTTGCAGAGTAACTTGGGATATTAGCCCATATCCAGCTGCTCTTGACCAAGTCTTGGCATACTGAGTGCTTTTGCTTTACAATATTGAAGGTCTGCTCAGAGTAGCCTTGTTTCTGTCAAGATGAACATAAATGAGATGATCCAGATGAGGATGAACAGGGACTCAAATGCCTTTAAATAGCTCAAGACAAGAATGTCCTTCTTGGGAGCCTGAAATGCTGTGTAATCTTTGACTTCTTAAATGTAGAGCAGACTTCCTGTTTCTGCGAGTGTGGCTCACTAAATGGCTGTTTTAAAATCTGAAACCCTAAGACGCACGTTGCTTTTCCACTCTCTTCGATGAAGATAGCTATGTCAATAGCATCTCTACAGGATGACCTCTGAGGGTCGTGATCCATATTTGCTCCCTATTTCAGGTTCCCCAGTCTATCCAGGAGGCTCGATTGAATTAAGTACTCTTTAGAAATGGAGATTTACCATTTATTTGGTGTATGGATAAAAGCGAAAAGATGGAAATGCAATTGATTGCCTTCTGTGGCCAGGGAGGTAGGTTCTTGAGGTCCGTGCTTCTTCTCAAGATAAATGGATTATCGGTAGCTCCTAACAGCTCCTGGCTCATGCTGGCCCACATATTTTCCTTCTTTTTTTTTTCTTTTAAGATTTTTTGATGTGGACCATTTTTCTAAAAGTCTTTATTGAATTTGTTACAATATTGCTTCTGTTTTCTGTTTTTTGGCCTTGAGGTATGTGGGATCTTAGCTCCCCAACCAGGGATCGAACCCACACCCCCTGCCTTGGAAGGTGAAGTCTTAACCACTGGACCTCCAGGGAAGTGCCCTGGCCCCCATATTTTCTACTTTGAGCGTAACTGGACAAGTAGAGTTGGGTTTTAGGATATTATCTTAATAGGATACCTAGAACAGCGATCATAGGAGCCCCAGGCTGCCATCAGAATTCACCTCGTCCTGACCCTCTTTCCACCAGAGCAAAACCCAACTTCTTAATGGCCCCTTTCTCCCAAGGCCACTACCTAGGAGGGGGCAGGGCCGAGGAAAGGGAAGACTTGGTTAACACGAGGGTGCGGTCATCATTCGCTGGGTTGTCTTCCCTCGGTGTCCACGAAGAGGAAAAAAGTTTTCACTACTCAATCTGGTTAAATTGTTTAGAACACCTTTCACGAATGAGAGGCACTCTTTTTGCCTAGGTGCTGTTGACCACCTGTATTCGCTTGGGCTGCCATAACGAAATACCACACACCGGGTGGCCTCAACAACAGATATTCATTTTCTCACAGTTTGGAGGCTGGGAAGTCCAAGATCAAGGTGCTGGCCCATCTGGTTCCTGACAGGAGCTCATTGTCTGGCTTGTAGATGGCCCACTTCTTGCTGTGTCCTCACATGGCAGCGAGACGGGGGAAGCAAGCTCTCTGGTGTTTCTCATAAGGGAGCACATACCTGTCAAAGGAAAAAAAGTGCCCTGGTCCCATCGTGGGGCCTTCACCCCCGAGGTCTCATCTAAACCTCATCACCTGCCAAAGGCCTACCTCTGACTACCATCACATTAGGTTTTAGGGCTTCAACATGTGACTTCTGATGGGGACACAATTCAGTCCGTAGCACTAGCACAGAACTAGTTTTGTTAGATGCTTGTTGTAGTGACCCACGTTTGGGGCAGTAAGGTCGTAAACTCGGGTGGGAAGAGTGAGAAGAAACAGACGTCAGGAAGGGCAGTGAGGAGGGGCAGCAGGCCTGCGAGGTCAGGGCTCTGTGGCCGAGGCTCATCTTGCTGAGACCTGAGCTTGTGTGCTCTGTGTCCCTGTCTCCCACTCTCCTAAGACATTTAAAAATTACTTCTTTGTTCACAGCTCAAACTGAGTCTGTATGGGACCATCCCACTCGATTTTGAGTTTGTGGCAGGGCCTGGCACGGTACCTGATAGAAGATGGCTGCCTGGAAAACCTTAACGGAAGGAAAGCAGGGAGTTTTGAGCCTCAAGACTGAAAACGACTGAGGTTCTGCTGATGGAAAGAACGGGAGTCAGCTTACCAGATGGTTCGGGAAGGAAAAACTGAGTTCCGTTTTAGAATATAAAGATTGAGGTTAACCGCGGAACCTCTAGTCCATACATTATTGCCAAGTAGTTGAAGATCATGTAGTCATACGTCTTAGGAAGATACAGGTCATTTATTTTAACCCTGTAGTCACAGCAGGGATCCCTATGATAAAGCCATGGCCCGATAGCCCCCCACCCCAGGCCCTGCTTGGTGCATGCCCTGTTTGGACATGTTCATTTATAAGGCATTTAGACATTCCCGTCCCAGCTCTTGGAAAGTTCTCTGCTACCCCTCAGTTCTACTATAATTCCTCCTTGTTCCTGTCATCTGAGGGCTTACAGTCTGCATCCAGCTTCCCTTCCTGCTGCCCGGCTAGCCCCGCTCTGCCTCGCCGTGTCTCTCTGGCATTTATGGTTAGATCACCCACCCTCAGCAGCCGGTCCTGATGATGGTGAAGGGCAGTCTCTGCTTGTCTATCGTATTGACCTGCGGGCTGAGTACAGGGACTTAAACACCACTGGTGTTTGCATAATAAGGACTGTACTCGTCTGATGACTGGGTGGAACACTCATTGTGGGCCAGGGGCCCAAGATCTGGGTGCTTTCCTCCAGCCCTACGAGAGGCAGTGCTGTGGAATGGTTCACCCTGACCACGCCCTTGCACAGACTCAGAGGACGCTAGGGAAACTGGGTAGTGTGAGCCATACTCGTATGTGCATTGCCATATCGACCTACTGACCGTTCCTCGGACATTATCTCATGAGGCATGAGTACGTGGCTTACATCATTTACGGATGCAGCGGGGGTGGGTCAGAGTGTGGCTCACCCAGCTTCACAGGTGAGCAAAGAAGGGACCTGGATGTTCTTGTGTTCCAGCCTCGGCATTGTGTTCAACCTTACACCGCAGTTGTGCAGGGATTATCTCAGCTGCTTGAAAACCACTGTCCGCTGAAGTGCCCTCAGTTGATAGGTGTGGGACGTGGTACTGAAGGGGGGTCCAGGTCACACAGAGGAGGAAGTGGCAGGACTGAGACCATAAGCTTTGTGGCCCACATCCCTGACACACGCCTCCGCAAAGCAGATTCTTCAGTTTAATAGGGGTGAATTCCGTTCTCTTCTGGAAGAGCTATGCAGAGGATTCTGAGGAAGCAGAGAACCACTGTTGGTTCAAAGTGAACGTTATCCCTTTGATATGCAATTCCCAACTATCATTCTCTGTCATCTGCTCATATCCGCATCTGGCCCCTGGATCTAGAAATAGACAAAAATAATTTTGTGACGTGCAATGAACTTAACCCTCAATGTTTATTTGACACGTCCTGCAGGCCAGGAAGTGGCCTGGAAAATATGGAGGGTTTACTTGACACAGTGTAAGCCACCAGAAGGTTCTTTCTTCTTAGAATGCCTTTTCTATATTCCAAGCCTCCTTTTAGGATAGAAAGCAGAGGGAGTGAACTTGACTGACACAGCTTTTCAGAACAAAGGGATGCTGTGGCCTAATACTGCTGGGTCGAAGTTCCCAGCAGAGCCTCCGCCCAGTCAAGAAAGCCAGGCCCTTTCTCGTGCCAGCCAGGGTCACGACCACCATTCTGTCCTAGGAAGCGGCAGAAGCACCCCTGCACCCCTGCCTGGCATCTCGTCCTTTTCCCTACCCTGCCCCCCCTTGGGGTCACATCCACAGGACATCACTGTCCTCTGAGAAGTGCCAACAGGGCAGCCGGTGAGGGACCACCAGCCATCATCAGGATCTTTTCGTCCCCTCAGAAGGGTTCTCTTGCCATTCAGGCTCCTCCCCAGGGTGAGAGCCACGGTTCCTGGTACCACCATGGCTTCCTAGGCCTTCTGACTCGATACCACAGCTGTGACTGGGCTTTCAGCCTCTAAGATGAGTCAACAGGCCGTATGACGATGTGTGTGGTCCCGGCTCTGAGATCTAGGTGGTCTCCCCACTTCCCAGGCCCAACCAGCCTCTCTTCTCCCCTGTCCCCCAGCCATGCTGGCCAGTTTCCTGCCAGACCCTGGATCTAAGGTAGACCCGTGGGAAAATGGAAAGGTCAACTATGTGTCATTTGTATGGTCAAACCAGTCAAACCCATAGCAGAGCTCCTAAGTCAAAGTTCTTCCCCTCCAAAAGCTCCCCGGGTGTATTCCCTCTTGGGATACCCCAGAGCCAGGAAGAACAAGCCCAGAGGAGACAGAGCCCAGAGGATCCCAGATGCCACCACCGCCAGTCTCAGATTTGACGCGTAAATGGTTTCAGGCTCTCCTTCCTGGCTTCTCCATACCCTTCTCCTGATGTCTTTGAAGGGTTGGATCTGCCTGATGCTTCAGGGATATTGGTTGTGACCTTGGGGTTTTGCTCTGCTCGGGTGGTCTCTTTAGCTTTAGTGACACAGAGAAATCGTCAGGATTGGGGATGTGGAAATGAGGGTCCTAATATCCTCCCGCCATCCCCCCCACCGCCGGAAACTTGAAAGCAGTCATTTAGGCAGCCGGTCCAGACCTTGGGTGGGGGGAGGACGGTGTACCTGGGAGAGCCTGTGCAGCTTTCCCTGGTCAGCTCACCCACGAGCTCAGTCTGCCCCGCTCTGTGCTGGGCCCTTCCTGGGTGGTGCGTACACAGGGATGAATCCCACATTCTCCTGCCCCAGACCACGTCCTAGGGGGGTTTTCCACCAGCCGACACTCTGCTCATCTTCATTGATACCATCCACCAAGATCCAGTATCACACCCCCCGCCCCCCTGACCTCCCGCCATGGGACAGTGGGCAGCAGTCAGGGCAACCACGCAGTGGAATTCTTCTGAAGAAAAACAATCATCGCCGTCGCCACCACCGCATCCCTCCAATGCAGTGAGTCCCCTACACACTCACCTTCAGGTTGCGAACTTTCAAAGATGCGAATGTGCGTTCGCACATCCAGTCACGTAAGTTAGTTCACGTGTCTGGCGAACATTGTCACGTGTGTGTATCCTGTACAAGTGGCTGTGCTTTCGTGTACTTTACTGTACAGTACTGTTTAGAGTACCGTCCTACAGTATCTTTATTTCAAACCCAGGAGGTCCAGAAGCAAACATAAAAGCAGCAGTGATGTAGCTGGTACTGTACTTTTCAAGGTACTGTGCTGTAAGATTAAAAATGTATTTTTTTTTATTTTTCTTTTTTATGTATTATTTGTCTGAAAAGTATTATAAACCTATTACAGTACAGTACTATACAGCCGGTTGTGTTAGTTGGGTACCTAACTTTGTTGCACTTACGAACGCGCTCTCAGAACGGAACTTGTTTGTATGTAGGGGACTTACCGCAAAGGCAACAACAAAACCAGAACTCAAACCCCGAATTGTCCCTGCAAAGTCAGCAGCCCAGGCCCTGCGATTAGCAGGCCGTCTGCCTGCTCCGCAAGGTCTCCTTCCAGAGGCCCTGGCTCTCTCCCGACTGGTGGGTTGCCGGGAACAGCAGGGTTATGATGGGTTGCATGGAGTCTTTATGGCCGTTGCTCCTGCCCATGTCCCCGTCACGGGAGGACCAGCTCCCCGCCCCCACCCCGTCCGCCATCTCCAGGGCAGTCTTCCCGAGGCCCTCTTCCCGCCAGCGCCTTTCCTCTGAAAGCCCCTTGGCATTTCCTTTCCCCGGTAGCTGCGGGGCTTCCTTCAGGATCCTGAAGGCGGCACGGAGGGGCCCTACCTGCTCTGAGCCTCTTCCCAGAACGCCCGTTTCAGGACCGTCCCTCGTCGGGGCTATGGGTGGGGATGGGCGGAAGCAGCTTGGCCGGCGCTTCTTGCAGGCCAGGCCCGATTCCTCTCTCTCTGTTGCTTCATCTTCTGTCCTCTCCTGTGCATTTTCCCCTCAGGCCTCGTGGCCAGGACAGCCCCATTGCTTACTGCCAGGACCCTGGTTCTGCAACCCAGCCAGCTGTTTCTCAGCCCCCAGCCCGAGCTGTTGTTCCCGCTCATCCAGCTGCTTCTGCAGGGCTCTGCAGCCTTCTCTCACTGCCTGCACTGCTGTTGGCAGCTCCTGCTGGCCAGCCAGCTCTCTGGTCTTAGTGCCGAGGGCAGGCTCTGCATCCCTCATCCTCCTTGAAAGATCACCCAGAGGCTGAAGCCCTCTCTGGCCATGCTTGGGTGGCCTGCTGGGTGGGGATCATCTTGCAGGAGGCCAAGCAGTAGAAGCAGCTCTCTGAAATGACCAGCCACCCCTTGATCTCTGCCTGGGCCCCTCCTCTGCCTCGGGGTCAAGTCCAGGTGTGGTGGCCCCGGTCCCCTTCTCAGGTGGCCTGATGGAACTGACCACAGACCTCGTGAGGGTTTGACTTGGTGGAGCCCTCCTGGGAGCTCAGCCTCAGAGATTGGGGGTTTTCTCAATAGGTAAAAATGCAACATCTGTTTCCCATCTAACTACTACTCTTTTGGGTGTGGACCGTGATGAAATACACACACTTGCTGCGTTCGCCGGCATCTCTGGGGCACAGTGGGAGGGCAGTGCCGTGCCCACCGTCAGCTGCATTAGAGGTAGAAGATTCCTCAGCTTCTCCTGGGACCTGCTTTGGCAGGAGACTTGGGCTCATTTGCTTAGACCAGGGGTTGCAAATAGTGGCCGATGGACAACATCTGGCCTGCCTCTTATTTTTCTATGGCCCACAAGCTAAGAATGATTTTTACATTTTTGAATGGTTGGGGGAAAAAAGCCCCCAGAAGAACAATACTACAAAATGTGAAAATTATATGAAATTCAAGTATCATTTGATAAATTGGCACACAGCCAAGCCCACTCATTTACATACCATCTATGGCTGCTTTGGGACCATAACCTCAGAGATGAGTAGTTGCCACAGAAACCGTGGCCTGCAAAGCCCGAAATATCTACTCGCTGACCCCTCACGGAAGAAGTGTGCCGACCTCTGGCTTAGATGGTCTGGACTGAGGGGGACTTTTCTGCTTGGGCCAGAGCCTCTGAGACACAGAGTGATGTTCCCATGAGCTCTTGGAGCCTGGGGTCTTCATCTATAAGTGGAGTGTGGTCTCATGATCACTGAAGGCCTCTCCAGCCCAAGCTTTCCATGGTTCTAGGAAACCTCAGTAGCTCCTTCACCAGGAGCTCACCCACTCCTCCCTTCAAGTATCAGGGTCCTGGCAGAAATTGGGCCATGGGGAACAAATCCATTTGGTTTTTGGTACCAAGGAGCACAAAAACAATACAGTAATCACTTTGAAAAGAAAACTGACTTTAATGCCTTGTGTGTAAACATTGTTACTCCTTTGCTCATTTTGTATTTGTAGAGTCACTCACTGTTTAAAACTGAATGCACAACGTGTTTCTCGCATGATGGATGAATTACATTCATCAAGGAATATATTCAACAGGGAAACCACTTTGTTTCATAAAACTTTTCAAAGGAGATTTTATATCTCTGGAAGGATAGTGATTTCCTTAATCACCTTTTTGTGGGGTGTGTTCCCGTTTTTTTTTTGTTTTTTTTTTCTTCTTTTTCAAGTAAAGGCATGTAAAGAATGAGAAGAATTGCACTTAAAGAATGAGAAGCATTCTTATTTTTTTTGTTCCTGTTTGACAAGATTTCCTGAATGAGAAACGCTGGTCCTTCCCCAGGCGACAGCATGACACTGGACGTCTGTAGACTTGAGGGTGTGTAACAATATTGCCTTTCTCTGCTGCGTTTTCCTATGGAAAGTTTACCTCATTGACATTCATCTCTATGTGGAGTCACACAGTCGCATGTGACTGCACCTGAAAACTTGAAGCCAGAGATAGTCCCGAGGGACAATACCAGGGCAGAGGGACCTCTGAAAGAGAGAGTTTAGGTGAAGGTGTGCATATGCTTTTGTGTCGGGAAGAGGGTTGGCGGGAATCAGAGATGTCAAAGGGCTGAGAAGTGGGACCAGCAAGCAAGGGACAGAGGGAGGAGTCGAGAAAATTGACAAGGGGTGGAGAGGGAGGGGCTCAAGGGGGGACAGTAATGCAGCAGGAGTGCAGGGGAAGGGGAGTGGAAGGGGTGGGAGGGAGAGGAGAGGAGGGAGGGGAAGGAAATGTACAGGAGCAGGACGGTGGAGGTAAGCAGGCGGGAAACCAGGAGCTTAGACTAGAGAGGTAAAAAGTGGTACCTCAAGGAGATTTTACATGACTTTTTCTTTTTTTTTTTTTTTAAACATCTTTATTGGAGTATAATTGCTTTCCAATGGTGTGTCAGTTTCTGCTTTATAACAAAGTGAATCAGTTATACATATACATATGTCCCCATCTCTCTTCGCTCTTGCGTCTCCCTCCCACCCTCCCTATCCCACCCCTCTAGGTGGTCACAAAGCACCAAGCTGATCTCCCTGTGCTATGCGGCTGCTTCCCACTAGCTATCTATTTTACGTTTGATTGTGTATATATGTCCATGCCTCTCTCTCACTTTGTCCCAGCTTACCCTTCCCCCTCCCCATATCCTCAGGTCCATGCTCTAGTCGGTCTGCGTCTTTATTCCCGTCTCGCCCCTAGGTTCTTCATGACCATTTTTTTTAGATTCCATGTATATGTGTTAGCATACGGTGTTTGTTTTTCTCTTCCTGACGTACTTCACTCTGATGGACCTAGAGACTGTCATTCAGAGTGAAGTAAGTCATGACTTTTTCTTAAGTCCTGGGTGCAAGGTGGCAGGTGGGGAGAGCACATAGCAGGTGGGAACGTCCAAGGCCACCTTCTCCTTGATTCTTTCCAAGTCCTTCTCCCGTGAGGCCGCACCTGGACTCTACCTGCAGGTGAGCTGCTGGTACCAGTGGGGTCTGTTCACCCGCTCATGCCCATCCCTCCCGGGACGACTTTTACACTCCCCAAAGCCCACTTTCCAGGGAGCTCCCCATCCCTTGGTGTCTGCAGACACAGCAGGTAGCCAGCATGGCTCCTCCTGACCCTGTGTCCTCCCTCCTGCATTTACCTCCAGGCTGCTTTTCTCAGATGCCCAGCGTGCCTCCCCAGCTGCCAGCTCTCCCCCAGGGCTTCCTCCGTCTCTGGGCTGTAGCACTTGCTCCCTTATATTTTGGCTTTCAGTGTTCAGGAACCCTTAGGCTCCAAGATTCAGGGCGTAGGAACTGCCCCCCCACCCCCAAGAAGAGCCACTGTCTGGTCCTCTTGCTTTGGGGGTGGCAGAACCCACTGCTGCTGAGCAGGGGCCATTCAGGCTTTTGAACTGGCTTCCTTTCACTGTGGGGTCCCCGTCCTCCCTTCCCCACCCTTCTCATCCGTTCCACTTCCTCCCAATCCAAACAGCAGTGCCTCCTGTGCGTCTTTCTCACCACACTCCTCCATCTCGCGCCTGCTTCCTCCCCTCTCTCCCTCCACACGGAGCGGGCAGTCATAAGGATACTGTATCCAAGGTCGTTACCGGGTCAGACATGGGTGGTGTGTGGGCTACAGAGACGGCTTCGAAGCTGCCATTGGTTACTTGGCATTGATTTTGCACCTGAATAATTGAGAACCTTTTATGTGCCCCTTGGAGCAGCACTCAAGAGTAAAATTAATTCCTCCACCCATTCATTCATTCACGTGAAATATATGTACCGAGGGGCCTGGGCGTCCCATCTATGATGCTCTGCACCAGTGAGCAAATGACCTCCATCCAGGTGTCCAGGAAACCTCCACTGTCTTCACCCAAGTCACCCCCTTCCTTCGTCCTTCCCTGTCTCTGCCCAGCTCTCACCATTATAGAGCTTCCCCCTCCTGTCTTTACCCAAGGACACGGCGGGGGCTTCATCCAGCCTGGGTGAGCCAGCTGTAGCTGAAGTCCCAACTTCTCACCAGACAGGCACTCTGTTTCTCGTTGACCTTCAGGCCAGAGGTGGTGTTTTAGACTGTTTAAACTGCTATAACAAGAATACCATAGACCAGCGGCTTAAACAGCAGACATTTATTTCTGACGGTTCTGGAGGCTGGGAAGTCCAAGATCAAGGCGCTGGCCTCTTTCCCCCTTGCTGTGTCCTCATGGCTGGGAGCAGAGAGACAGGGAGAGGAAGCAAGCTCTCTCCTGTCTCTACTTACAAAGAAACTAATTCCATCATGAGGGATCCATCCTTAGGACTTAATGACCTCCCAAAGGCCCCACCTCCAAATACCATTCCACTGGGATGAGGGTTTCAACATATGAATTGTGGGGGACACAAAGCAGTCTATAACAGGTGGGTAAATCACTCAGAAGAGCAGTTGGGATCTGAGCATTCAGCAAGGCTTCCAGGAACCCTGTTCTACGGGACCCAGTTCATCTCAAACATGGCAACAAGGAGAGCATGGCAGTCGTTGAAAGATGTGTCGAGTCCCTAAGAAAAATGAATAGACACTGCTCCCTGCCCTCGGGGACTAGAGACCCAAGCTCAGCAAATGACATATTGTAACAGCCTGATCTCGCTTCCACCCCGTGCCTCCAAGGGTCTCCATCACAGTGCCGCCTCCTTAGGGTTTGAGTGAAGGTACGGAAGTGTTGCTTGCTGGGTGGTTCGGGGAGTCTAAACTCGGCAGTGGTGTTCCCAGGTGACCCACATCCCCCAGATCATTAACCATCTAGTGTCCTGGTGGGGGTGCGTTTGCTTCATGGTATATGGGTCCTGGCGCCAGAGGTGTTTACCCACCCCTTTCACTGTGGCGTCCAGGACCCGGCGTCCACACACAGCTGCGTGCGGTCTGGTTTAATATATGTGCCACTCTGTCAAAAGTGTCCTTGTTTGGATGAGAATTGATAAGGCCACGGTATCTCTGAGACTCTAGTCTGACTCGCTTTGTCCGTCGCTTACTGGGTAAGCAGTGTTCACCACGAGTCCACCGGCTCATTGCCTCCAGAGCCTCTGGACCTTTCCCACGCGTTGCTGCTTGCGGTGTGGGTGTGCTGACACCTCCAGTTCCCGGGGCTCTGTGAACCTACCTGTGTGTCACTTCTCACACAGCCACGTGGCCTGGCCTCTGCTGGTCCTTCTTCCCTCACCTTATCAGGCTCCCTCTTGCCTTTCTCTGTATTCACCGCCTACACTGTGCCTAGGACCTGGCAAGTGCTAGGTAAGCGTCGGGGTGTGTTTGAGAGGCCGGCACAGCTGTGAGGAGTTCAGGACCGGGTCCTGGTTCTGAATGGTACCGACTGGAATGACCGGCCCCCTGTGTGTGCAAGGGAGGGGGGCCTTCGCTCCCCACGGCCCACGGGCGTGGAGAAGTCATAGACTGGGGGTGGGGGATGAGGGGCAGGCCCAGGCCTCTGGCCACCGCCGTCCCTCGTCCCCGCTTCTGAGCTGGCGGCAGCATGTCCCTCACCTCGAATGACTACTTTCCCAGTATTTCTTGGCTGGAGTCTCACCTTCTCTGTTTCTCTTCTCCTGTTTTTCTCCTCTCCTCTTGTCTGGCCTCATCTCCCCATTCTTTCTACTTTCCTGAATATTTCAGATTGTTTACCACGTATATTTACTACTGTTCTCATCAGAAGAGAATAAATACTATCTCACCTGGGAAATGGGGATGGTGATGCTCCTCTCACAGCCCTGCTGTGGGGCTCAGCAGGTACTTCATCTTGGAGCCGCGCCCCCTTCCCACCCACCACCCCTTCCCCTTCCTCCAGGGCGAGCTTGCTCAGCTGTAGGTGCTGCACGACTTCCCACCTGCCGGCCTCTGTTCCACTTCCCAGCTCTGTGCTCTAAGTTCCCAAGCAGCCCACCCACGGGTCCAGCATCCCACGCCTGCTCCTTCCCTTTCAAATCAACCACTTGCATTGTACCCCCATCATAAGAGGACTGTATTCTAAATTGTAACAACTTAGAGATACAGAAAATGGTAAGTGGGAAATAAAAATCACAGGTAATCTGACCATTCAAATATAGCTTTGTCCCCTTTTTAGTGGATTGACCTCAAGACACACACACACACACACACACACACACACACACACACACACAGAATCTTTCTCTACTGTATGTGTGTATTAGAGGCGCATTGAATTAACTCCATTGGACCTAATGCTGAATCTCTGAGCATCAAAGTCAACGTTTGGTTGTGTTAGAGGCTGGAGCTGAATATCACCATCATTGAATGAAAGCCAGACATTTTACAAAAGTAGGTTTTATTGCTATTTTATTATTATTAATTAGTAGTAGTTACATTGTGAAAGGTTGACATCTGACTCAGAATAATACATGGGCACTGTTCACGGCTGACTGCTCCTGTGTTCGTCCTGCTGCAGTCGGTGATACTAAATAGATGTTCGTTTGCGGTTGAGTTTGGGGGAGGAACGAGAGGTATCAGGCGGACTTCGTATTTCCCTAACATCTCCTCTTTTTTCTCTTTGTTTTCTTAACTGCATCTAGATTGATGATGATTTCCTCTAGGATGTACTTGATTTTGAAGGTTTTCTCTCGTGCAGTTTTGAGGTAGCAAAGTTGACAAAGCTGGCTACTAATTCATCCTTGTACAGATACGAAAACTTCCAAATAAGAATTTTCCTTGAAAGATGCATGGCCTAAACAGATAAATTGTAAAAATTTAAAATCTCGACAGTTTATTGCTATGAAGGCCAGTACATATACCAAACAACTCCACAAAGATATTAATTACAGGGCTTCCCTGGTGGCGCGGTGGTTAAGAGTCCGCCTGTCAATGCAGGGGACACGGGTTCGAGCCCTGGTCCGGGAAGATCCCACATGCTGCGGAGCAACTAAGCCTGTGAGCCACAACTACTGAGCCTGCGCTCTAGAGCCTGTGAGCCACAACTACTGAACAAGTGTGCCACAACTACTGAAGCCCCTGTGCTCCGCAACAAGAGAAGCCACCACAATGAGAACCCCATGCACCACAATGAAGAGTAGCCCCCGCTCGCTGCAACTAGAGAAAGCCCACGCGCAGCAACAAAGACCCAACGCAGCCCAAAATAAATAATTTTTAAAAAGCAGTCTTTCAAAATCTCTAAAAAAAAGATATTAATTACAGCATACTCTGATAATCTCTTTTATTCTGCTTTGTATTATTATTTATGGTTCTGTAGACATCTTAGCTCAAAAAGGATATAATAGTCTTCCTAAAGGCAGCAAGCTAACACATTCTCCCTTAATATTTGTATTATTTCCCCATTTTCTCTTACATTTAAGTATTTGAAAATTCTTAATAATTGGTTTTGCACGTAAAATTAATAGCTTTCAGCCTATGGCAATGAATTATCACACATTATACTCCTGCAACAATATAGTTATAAACCATCTGATAGGGAGAATTGAAACGTATATATAAGGAGCTTTTCAATCTTAGTTCGTCTAGAATGCCTATTGACGTTTGAAAGTGAACATTCAGACTTGAACAGTAAGTTTGCGTGGCATGCCTTGTTTTGGGATTGCTGTTGATATACTATAGATGTAGATAACAGTGGTGACCCATGTGATTATAGGGTCATTGATTACCCACAAGTTCAGGGACGCCAGAAACAATCCTGAAATGGGTATTCCACTGCTCGTCCTTTCAAAGGTCGAGGCATTCGTTCAGAAGCAGGGCAAATACTGTGACTGAAGCTGAATTTTGATGGATCCCTGACAGATATATGTTTGCCTCTAAGCTTTTGTATCCTGCTCTATTAATGTACCCTTAGCATTTTCCTATAACATTATTCTTTGAAATAATAATATTTAATGGCTGAGTGATTTTTATCTGTGTGGGTATTCCATAATTTATTAGCTTTTCACTTTATGTCAGACGTTTTAGTTCATTTGGTTTCCTTTCAACTTCAAACTGTATTTGGACAGTCAGCGCACATGTGAGTCATTCCTTTCTTCCCTTACCCTTCGTATCCTTGGCCGCCATGCCAAGGCCTTGGCAGTAATCAAGAATTGGCCTCTTCCGTTTCATACAGGAAGGTCTCTCACGTATATTCATGTCTCCTCCTGCCTCAAGGAGTTTCCTTCAACCACACCCTGGGTTTTAACTGAAGATCCCTCTAAGACCCTCTCGAGGGCAGCCTGTCCACTGACAGACCCCGAGCCTACAGCCCAGGTGACCTGGCCTGTCTTCTGCCTGACAGATGAGACCCACTTCCCTCTGATGGTCTCTGGCTGTCGTATTTGACTCAAGCATGGGACAATTCGTGATGGCGGCCCCGTTGTGATTATATATGTGGGCCTTTGTTTGTCATGTCCCAGAAAGTGGCCAGATTGAGTGTGGAGCTCACTCTTCCTGTCTTCCTCCAGAATCATGACCTCATCGGTAACCTCCCTACCTTTCTTCCTCTGGAATTGTTGGTTGCCCGTCTTCTTCTTGGGTCTGTGTGTTTTACCCTTTTTATAAAGTTCAAGGCAGGGATGCAGGGCCTTCAGCCAGGAGGGTGGGCTTGGACACTAGTGGGAATACAGGTGCTAACGCCCTAGTGGGCTCTGGTGCAGTGTCCGTGTTCCAAAGGGCACAGCACTGCCCACTCGGGCCAGGGAGCAGGGCTCTGTGTAAGCCAGCATTGGTAGCTGAGGTGGGAGGGCATCTCCCAGGCTGCCCTGGGACTGGTTCCAGTTCCCTAATGCCAAACCTGCCTGCTGGCTAGGAGTGACTCAGGCCCACAGCCAGGGCTCTGTGTACAGGAGGGAGACACCAGCTGATGGAGGAAGGACCTGGTCTCTTCCTCCTTTCCTGGCTCCACTGGCCGTCTCTTCCCATGTCTACCACCTCCTGCCCTGCTGCAGAGACCCCCACCCAGCCCGCCTTTGGGTGAGGGCTGCCTTACAGAGGATAGATACACGGCTGGTTAAAGTCTAGCAAGGACCTGGGGTCAGAGTCCCCTGGCTCTCGGTCTAATGATTTTTCTGTGCCTTGTGCTACAAAAATCCCACCCTGTGGAGGGCCTTTGGGAGTCATGTGCCCTTCCTTCCAGAAGTGGAAGGGACCCTTTCTCCCTTGCACGTCAGGAGGAATCTTTTTTGATCTCTGCCTGACGTGTTTTGATAACAATCTAGAGATTTCAGCATACGTTGTGGTTGCACGAGAAATCCAAGTCGCCAATTTTTCAGAACCTAAGCAGTTAACATTAGAAATTTTGCCGCAAATAAATTGATCAGTATGCAAGAGAGTTGTCACGGCTGAATCATGGTCCACAGTTAAGGTAAACAGATCTGTGATGACATTTTCTGAGCGGAATACAAATGCAGCTCACTTCCTCCCAGAGGTTTCTGACATTTCTTCTACACGGAAAACAGATTCTCCCAAGAAAGTGCTGGTCACAAGGAAGAAAGATCTTTGTTTAATCCCTCTGAAAAGGTATGGCTGTGATATTTGATGTGCTTTCTACGAAAAGAATTGTTCTAAGAGAAACGAATCGTGACGAGAGCGTTTTTCTTGGGTTAGCTGTCCCTCACTCCCTCCCAACCATGGAGAGACCCTTTTGGTTTTTGTTTATTTGAACGGTCATTAAAATATTATGTCAGGGCTTCCCTGGTGGCGCAGTGGTTGGGAGTCCGCCTGCCGATGCAGGGGACACGGGTTCGTGCCCCGGTCCGGGAGGATCCCACATGCCGCGGAGTGGCTGGGCCCGTGAGCCATGGCCGCTGAGCCTGTGCATCCGGAGCCTGTGCTCCGCAGCGGGAGAGGCCACAACAGTGAGAGGCCCGCATACTGCAGAAGAAAAAAAAAAAAAATTATGTCATTGTATTGTGAGAGTTTGCATGTCAATAACATTGTTTTGCAACGTGAAGATCAAGGGATATTATTCTTATTTAGGTTCACATGAAATAGTGGGGGAGGGAACAAAATGTTTTTTCGTTTCCTGATGTTCTTTTCATCTGTAATGCTCTCAAGTTTCACATTTTCCCCCAGGTTTTTGCTCCCTATACTGTATTTTAGGAATTCTATACACTGTGTCTGCATTTGAAACGTGAAATAGTCCTTAGCTAGATGCTGCATTGTAAGCTAGATCTGTTTTCTGTATTCTGGTGAAGTTTCAAAAGCCTCAGCGCGTACTGCAGTTGAAATGAGCTGAAAACCTGCAACTTTGTGTAAGGGCAGGCAGTCATTCCATCCCTGTGTGTAACGGAAACAGTATTTCCTGGGTTGGGGGCCATACTGGCATTTGGGGTGGGACTGCTGTAGGTGGAGATATTTCTGTCTATTTGTGCATTTGTCGTTGGTTATGACCAGGGATCTTGAGCAAGGAGCTATACAAGACGGTTGCATTTGAGGTGGGGGAATAATTCTAGATCCTGTTGGGAGTTGCAGTTGGGGTAAAAGGCCAGAAAGCTCCAGTGACTGGACATGAACAAGAGGGCATGCCCCTCAAAGCAGGGGCATGAATGAGTCTGTTCACAAATTCTGGAGCAATCAAAGGAATACACTTAGGAAAAGGGTGTCTTTTATATCATGCTTCATTCCTCCCTGAAGCGTTTGCTGTCCATTGCCAGGATAGCACAGGTGTGGCCTCCTCCAGGAAGCCTTCTTGGATCTTCCTGGTCCTTCCCACTACCCAGTGTCCAGTCTCTTGCATAGCACACAGCTCTCAGTATGAAATTACCTGGCTCTGGGTCTCCATCACACTCAAGACTGAACCTGTCAGCGGCAGGATGGGGTCTTTTCATCTCTGACCGACCAGCTTGTAGCACAGCTCCTGGCTCAAAATCAGAGCTTTGCAAATCCTGTGTGTAATTGAAACAGGCCCCATTTTCTTACAGCAGCTTCTGCAGAAGGAAGGGATGTCCTGATTAACCCCATTTCTTAGTTGGAGAATAGATGGGGAAACTGAGTCGCATAGAAATGAAGCCAGACTAGAACCAGATGCCTATTTAGCGCGTGACCCTCTGAATAAATGGACCGAGGAAGGTGTAAGCGATCACACCTCTCCTTTACGTCAAGTGTATGGTGTGGTAGATGTAAATATGCAACCGAACCAACCGTATTTTTCTTCCTCCTCCAGAAATTTTTTGCCCCATGCAGTCTCAGTGTAGGAGGATCAGGTGACCAAGGCTTTTTAGAGTCTTCCTTTCTGGGCTCTGACAGTAACACATCATGTATTTTGAGGCAGTAACATCATTTCCTTCCTCCTGAATGCCCTCTGGGTGGCTCCATCATTCAGGCCCTGTTATCTGTCATCTGGACCGCTGTGACCTTCATTCATTCACAGGAGAAGTACAGGTACAGTAAGAATGAATCACCAGAGACCAGACCCAGAATGGGAGGGGAAGGGATTGGCCAAGGACAGGCTTCCTTGGAAAAGTGATGTTTGAGCTGAATCTCAATGACCGTTAGGAGTTAACTTGATGAAGAGATGGAAGAGAGCTTTCTGGCCACAGGACACAGCATGTGCAAAGGCCCTGAGGTGGGAGGGAACACAGTGTGTTCATAAGATTGATAGGGCTGTGTGGCCAGAGCCGAAGAGGTGGGCAGGAGAGGTGGACAGCAGCCTGGCCACACAGGAACTGGCTGATCGTTGCAGGGAACTCCACACTTGTGCTGAGAGCAAAGAGAAGCCGCTAGAGGAGAGAAGTAAGAGGTGGACTGGTCAGCTCAGACTCCTGTGCGAAGAGTGGGAGAGTAGATGCCGAGGGATCAAAGGAGGAGGCCCTGCGATAGGCCAGCAGAGAACTCAGAGGACGGAGAGACCTTTAGGACGTGACAGCAGGTCTTGAGAACTGGATTTGGGAATCAGCAGCACAGAAATGGCATCGATGCCGGTGCTTGAATGGGTTCGCCTGGAGGGAGAACGGAGAAGAGGGAGTGGTGCAAGTGCCTGGAGGCCTGTCGGAGGAGGGGGAGCTGGCCAAGGAGAGGAGAAGGCGGGCCTGAGAGGTGGGAGGGAGGGGATGCGGCCCCTGGCAACCCAAGAGAGAGTGCTGGTGATGGTGAGTGGGCAGCTGCACCCCACAGAAAAGGGCGGGGGCAGAGATGAGACCCCTGAGATGACGCCAGCTCCCTAGCCGGGTGACAGGGACAAAGGCCTGACTGCGGGGGATTGAAGGGAGAATGGGAGGTGAGGAGACCCTGAGGGGAGACCCGAAGGGGAGCAGTGACTTTGCCACATGTGGCAACTTTTTTTTAAAATATTTATGTTATTTATTTATTTATTTGGCTGTGCTGGGTCTCACTTGCGGCATGTGGGCTCCTTAGTTGTGGCATGAGGGATCTTAGTTGCGGCATACATGTGGGATCTAATTCCCCAACCAGGGAGCGAACCCAGGCTCCCTGCATTGGGAGCGTGCAGTCTTACCCACTGGACCACCAGGGAAGTCCCTACACGTGGGAACTCTTACTTGTACAGTTGACAATTCCTCCTCTGCTTTTAGGATTGACATGCATGTTGACGTGGTGTTCTGGTCCGTAGGATGTGTTCATGTTTCTGTGGCACTAGAGCCTCCCCTTGTTACGTGTGGTCAGCCCTCAACTGCGGGGGAAGTCAAGGTGCGGACCATGACCGCCACGCTTCTCTCAGTGGAATTCCTTGCCAGTGCCCGCCTGGGTTGCCCACAGGGAACCAGAGTCAGGTGGGCGCGGTTGGTTCATCCGGGATTTCTGGGCTCCCTTGCTGGCTTTTGTGAACCCTCTGAAGGCAGTGTGGAGCTGGGTGGGACCGTGGGGTCCCAGGGCTGTGACGGGGGCACCTGCTCAGGTGAGGCTCTCCTGGGTGAGAGCACGGTGTAGTGAGGAGGGAGCCGTGTCCACCTCAGTCCAGGGCGGGGGGTGTGCATCTGTGGAGCCCCGCAGAGACCTGGGAGAGGGGGTGGAGGCACACTTGGGGCCTGTCTGCTGACCCCTCCCTGGGCTATGGGTGGGCCAGCCACTTAAAGGCAGAGCTCTCAGCAGGGAGGCAGTGTGAGGTCAGCACAGGACGAGGACCGCGGCTCAGGCTGCCCGGGTGTGTGGCAGCCCCCGTGTCTCCCTGTAATAGCATCACCCTGGGGGGCATTTTGCACGTGGGGCTGCAGAGGAGTCAGTCCCGTGGCCACCCCCCTCTTCTGTGGCCCACTGTCACCCTTCCTGCACTCCTTTGAGACAGAGCCACAGAAATCAAATCACAGAAGTGACCTAATTCCTTACCGTAAGAAAATGATTGTAAGTTTTGTTAGTGTCTGTGTGTGTGTTTTACTTAGCAAACGCTTAGAAGTGCTTACTGTGTGCCGGACATCATGCTAAGTGCTTTATGGGTATTAGCTTTCTTAATCCTCATAGCAACCTCATGAGGGATTTACTGTTTCTTATTATGCCCATTTTATAGATAGAAGACTGAGGCACAGAGAAGCTAAGTTTTGCTCAAGGGTTATGTAAAAATACAGACACACACACACAGTGTCTGCTTTAAAAAATATTCTTTTCTTGGGGAAAGTCAAAGGGGAAATAACTTCTGCTAGGCATCTGTTATTTTTATTTGCCAGTCTTCTTTATTTTTTTTTAAACGACAGAAATTTATTGTCTCACAGTCTGGAGGCTAGAAGTTTGAAATCAAAGTGTCAGCAGGCTTGGTTCTTTCCGAAAGCTCGGAGGAAGACTCTTTTCCATGCCAATCTCATTGCTTCTGGTGGTTGCCCACAGTCTTTGGCATTCTGTGGCTTGTAGACTGCCAGGCGTCTTAAATGAGTGATCTTCCTTAATCCCCACAGTAACTGTGCATGATGTGGGGATATTCCTTTTTTTATAGATGAGGAAACTGGAGCTTAGGGATGATGAATGGCTTGCCCGTGACCCCAAAGCATGGACATTTCCTGCATGTCACGCAGCTTCCACCTGGGCCTGTGATTTAGAGTCTTGATGTTACAGCGTCTCTGGTTGCCCCCACCCCACCCGGGGAAGGGGTCTGCTGGCCGCCCAGCCTCTGCCTGAGCACCTTGAGGGGCGAGGGCCCAACAGGGGGTGGCTGAATGGCGAGAGGCCGCTCTGCCGCTTCGCAGTCATGTGACCGAGGCATGGCCCTGACCTCTCTCTGCCCAAGTTCCCTCGTCTGTAAAATGAGTTGACTTTATACCTCTCTTGTAGGCTGGATGTAAAGCACACGTGAAGAGCTTGGGACATAGTGAGCACTCAACATAAGTCTTATTACCTTTATACAGAAATATTTTACATATTTTTGTATAGGATGTTTATCATTATTATTAAGCCAGTCCATTGCATTGTTGGACACTCTTGTTATTAAAAAGGTATCCCCTTCCTTTATCTCTGTCTCATTCGTTCACTGCTTCTAGCTCTCCAGCTATATATGCTTTCTACTGTGGCTTACAATGAAACCCTTTAAAAATACGTATTTCTCTGTTTGTGGTCATTAAATTAACACATCATTAGATTAATGTTAAATTAACACATGTTGTTAAAGAAAAAAACCTTGTATATTCAAAAACAAAAAGAGCTTTTAGGAGAAAATAAAACCCACCTATAATTCCCACAACAAAAATAGCCAAGTTTAACACATTGGTGTACTTGTATCTGCCTTCCGGTCTTTTTCTGTGCATATATTAAGTACGTACACACACACACACACACACACACACACACACACACACACACACACAGCTGTGGCATCCTCTTGTGAAGCATGGGTAACTTAATGTCTCTTGACACATACTGCCAACTCATCCTTCACAAAGGCTGTGTTCATGTACACCCCCAGGGGCAAGGTATGACCATGGCCACATTGTCACCCAGTAGGTATCCGACTCGATTTCCTCTCTGCTCAGTGCTACGGTCAAGGTTCCACTTTTCTTCCTTTTGGAGTGAAATTCAATAGCCCTGGAGCAAGTCAACAATGGGCTTATGGGGATACTTTCCATCTAAATGTATAATACCAGGCTCTGGGACTTTCCTGGTGGCACAGTGGTTAAGAATCCACCTCCCAATGCAGGGGACACAGGTTCGAGCCCTAGTCTGGAAGATCCCACATGCTGCAGAGCAACTAAGCCTGCACTCTAGAGTCCGCGAACCACAACTACTGAGCCCGCGGGCCACAACTACTGAAGCCCATGTGCCTAGAGCCTGTGCTCTGCAACAAGAGAAGCCAACGCAAATGAGAAGCCCTCACATCGCAATGAAGAGTAGCCTTCACTTGCTGCAACTAGAGAAAGTCTGAGAGCAGCAATGAAGACCCAACGCAGCCAAAAAAAAAAACAAAAAAAAACAGGCTCTGCCTTGGAGAACCTCGCCTCTGTGTGAGGGTCTCACCTGGTGACCCTCACCCGGTGAGTGACCTTCCTCTGGCCACCTTTCCTGGGTGGGTGTCCTAGGAGATTTGGTAACTTACATTCGAGTCATATGAAAAAGTTACCAGATCTGGGGAGCAGTTGTCATTTTTCCAAAGAAGGCTGACAGCTGATTACATTGGTAGATATGAACATAGATTACAGATGAGAGAGACATGTTTTTTATATTTTTATTTGAATGTATTAAGAGTGGCTCCTAAAAGACATTAGAGAAAAGTTTAACCTTTAAAGTGAATTTTAGTCTCATCGGTTGCATCTTTCACTTGGTTTGTTTCGTATCTAAAACTCTATTTTAGTTACCACAATGGCATTTGATAAAATGAGACATCCGTTCCTTGACAACACTAAGAAAATGGGATAGGAGCAGATTTCCTTGATGTCATAAAGCATATTTGTCTTAAACCAGCAGGTCATTACAATTAAATTCAAGGACCAAGCAAGTTTGCTTACCATCACCATAATCATGATAATTTTAATCATTGCTTCCTGAGAGTTTTTTTCCCCTCCCAGGCGCTGTGTTAGGCTCTTCATATACATTATCCTTAATTTTTAAAATGATCCTTTGAAGTAGGTTATTGCTAGGAACTGTTTGAGTTGTGATTTGAAACCAGGTACGTTTCACTGCAAAGCTCTGTGGCCTTTCTGGTACCCAGTTATTGGTCATTACTATTGAATATTCTGGAAGTTCTGACCAGTGAAATAAGACACGAAAAGAAATTAAACCTTTAACTATTTAAAGTGAGAAAGTAGTGTCATTATTTGTACCCCATAGGATTTGTAAAATTAGAAAATTCAGAAGAATTAATGATGGATCATTACAACAATTTAAAAAATTTGGTGAAATGGCAGGACATGTGGCAATGGCCCTAGAGACTCTGTAGCCAAATTTTGAAAGCATAATACATACATAGAACAGCAAGGGAGGGGAGGGCAACACCTATCTTAGCTGCTGGTCGAATCAGTTGACATCAAGCATGACAGAGTTATCGTAGCACAATTGTCTTCATAGCTAGTAACCAATCAGAAAGTAATCTGGGAAAGGAGATCTCATTCACACTAGTAGCAATGATCATAATACACAACACAACATCACATCATAATAACATCACAAAGTACCTAGAAGTAAACTGAATGAGAAAGTGGGGGGGATCTATATGATGAAAATGCAAGACTTTTTATTGAGCTAAAAAGGAAGTCTTGAGTAAATTCTAAACGTTGCAAAACTGTCACTTTTCTCCAAAATTAATTTGTAGGTTCAAGATAATCCAATTAATTTCCAAAGGAGATTAAACTTTGTATCTTAATCAAAATATTCTAAAATTTAAATGGAAGAATAAGCCAGAAGAACAAAGATAATTCTGAAAGGTAAGAGCAGTGAGAGAAACTTGCATCACTAAGTATGTTATAATGGTGCAATACTAGAGCAAGTATAGATGACTGGGTAATTGACAAAAAAAGAAAATAGATATTCTAGAAACAGACACAGTTTCTATGTACAAATAAAATGTAAAGACAGAGGGAGCATCAAAAAAACTTTGGGGGAAAAGGAAGGACTCAAATAAATGAGGTTAGGACAATTGATCTTTTCTTATGCTGTGGACTGAATTGTTTCATCTTCTCAAAATTCATATGTTGAAGCCCTAAGCTTACCACCCCCCCACCCCCCATTGACTGTATTTGAAGCTAGAGCTTATGGGAGGTAATTAAGTTTAAATGAGGTCATAAGAGTAGGGCCCTAGGATTGGTGGCCTTAGAAGAAGAGAAAATGTGACGACACGGAGGGCAGGTGGTCTGTAAACCAGGAAGAGGATTCTCACTGGCACCCAAATTGGCTGGCACCTTGATCTTGGACTTCCCAGTCCCTGAACTGTGAGAAAATACATTTCTTTTGTTTAGGCCCCCCCATCTGTGGTATTTTGTTATGGCAACCCAAGCTGACCAATACATCTTAAAACTCTACCTCTTAAAGCTTTCTCTAGTATTAAAAAATCTCTCAAAAAGAAAAAAAATCTCTCAACCTAAAAAAGCAAGCAACAGATTGGAAAAATATTGTAAAAGATTTTCAGAAAATGTGGCAAAGCTCTAATATCTTTGTCATAAAAAGAGATCATACAAATAGATGAGAAAAAAACCTCTGAGTCTCAGTAGGGAAACGGGTACATGATATACAGATGCAGTGTACAGGAGAAAATGTAAACCTAGAATGAGTCAGGTCTTCTTAGAAATGCTTTTTGAATGCGGGAGTGGTGAGGGGGTAGTTTTGGACATTGTGGATGGTGAGCCGCCATCCTTCTGTATTGTGTGTGCAGCCCCCTTTGCTGGAGATGTGTATGTGCCTCTCATTTGCAAATTATGTCGATGTATTTGCACATAAGGCTCCCTCGCTCCCTTCCCCTTATCCCATGGTGCATGGGCTCTATGACACACGCATATCACATGTAAAGATTGTAGCCGACTCAGCATATCCACCACATGGCCTTCATGAAGCATACACTTTCTCTGTGGTAGAAACTACTTGTGTCTGCCTGTCCACTTGCACTTGGTATCTCGCACCAAGCCTGGAGGGTACAAGAATATACCTAGTGGGGTCTGATGGAGGCAGGCTGGTGTGGGCCTGTCTTTGCAGAGCTGGCTCTTTTTCTGGGCCAGTGAAACTTAATCATGAGAAACAGTCCAGCAGAATAAGATGCTGATGTGACAGCAAGACTGGGCCTGCCCCTGGCCCGGCCCCTGGTCCACCGTGGGCACCCGTGGAAGTCACTTAATCTCTTTTTCCTCGCTTCCCTCATCTGTCTGAGGAAAGGATTGGACTTTCCGTATTCCTCAACCCTTGCCCTATAGCCAGGGTTTTTGTGGAACTTCACCATCTGCACCTTTGTTTTCCCCAAATAAAATGGGACAGATACCAGCTTCTTTCCTAACTGCACATTGCCTTCCGTTTTCCACTCCTTCCTCCCCACTCCCCGCCTCCGAGCTGGAGGGTAACCACACAGGGAAAGGGTGGGCCTTTCCAGGTCTGCAGACAATGGCGAAAATCTCCTCCAGCCTGACGTTTCCTTAACTCAAAGGCAGGAATGAGGTAGCTGACTTTAAAATACTTAAACTAGTGTCACGTGGAACATGAGTTGTTCGGAGAACACATTTTAAGAGTTTCCACCATTAGAGACCTTTATGATACGCTGGCTTAGTCACAGGTAAACAAACGTCCTTATATCAGGACTTCTCGGTGTGTTTTTTGGTGGGCACCGAAATCTTTGAGAAGGGGGATAAGTGTGTGACTTTTCCCTAACCTGTTTGACCACGCAACCCTTTTTCCTGGAGAATCTTAAGAGCCTGATGTTTTGTGGGACTGACTTTGGGAAGCGGTGACTTTTGTTTTCGCCCATGTTTGCACTGGCAGTGATTCAGCCTTTTAATTTTGGGACTTAATGGACTTAACGTGCTTTGGCCTCCATTGCAGAAAAAAATACAGATTTCTTATCAGAAGCAGGCAGATATAAGGTTATGAGGTCATTGCTGTTCATACTGACTAGCTGTCACAAATCCAGTACAGGAATTGTTTAGAGAGGAGAGGATTGCTTTAAGAAAGGGATTTTTTTTTTCTCCTTGAGTACTTTCCAATGTGTACATTAGTTAAAAAAAAAACAAAAACAGCAACAACAAAAAACTAATAGCTCTCAAATTTTTGTGAACATAGTGGAGTAGCTAAATTAAGATTTTGTTTATTAGTACTGTAAAATTCTTCTACAGAACTTTTGAGTGGAGTAGTTCAGGTTGACCTTAGAGTATGTTTATTAAACACAGTGTCTTCGGACATAACTGTGGATCAGCTGTCAGATCCCTCCGTGGTTTCTGGGAGGGGGCAGAGAGCAGTAACTTAACACTGCTGAGCATCACCAACATTCCTTCACTAACAAGGGCCCAGATCCCTGTCTTTATCCCAGACTGTCTTTCTGAAATACATTTTCATAGACTGTTGCTTCCCTTCTGCCCTGAATAAGAGTTGGGCTGAGAAAATAGAGCCCCGTGGAAGTCATTCCCAAGAACAATAAACAGGATCAGAGAGGCCCCTGGAGTATTGCATTTGTCATTTAATGGTCTGAGGAAAGGTCATCTGAATTCAAGAACTCTCCACAAAGTGGGAAGGAGAAATTCTTTAACTGTGGTTTCTTTGACATTAGGGGTGTGTACCTTGGCCTTAACAAGCTTCTGAAAGTTTCTAGCTTATAAGCAATAATACATTATGATAAAGATGTACTGGAAAGGTACTCTCGTCTAATGCCAGACATACCTGTTCTTTTTTTAATTGGAGTATAGTTGCTTTACAACGTTGTGTCGGTTTCCGCTGTACAATGAAGTGAATCAGCTATATGTGTACATCTATCCCCTCCCTCTTGGACCTCCCTCCCAACCCCCGCCATCCCACCCATTTAGGTCATCACAAAGTACTGAGCTGAGCTTCCTGTGTTTTATAGCAGGTTCCCACTAGCTATCTATTTTACACATGGTAGTGTATTTCTGTCAAACCTAGTCTCCCAATTCATCCCACCCTCCCCTTCCCCACACCGTGTCCACATGTCTGTTCTCTGTGTCTTGTGTCTCTATTCCTGCCCTGCAAATAGGTTCATTTGTACCATACCCAGAGTCTGTCATACAGAATGAAGTAAGTCAGAAAGAGAAAAACAAAGACACACTTATTCTTTAAATTAACATTTCTTCCCAGAAAGTCCTGGCTGTGGAGAGCCGTTGTCACTGGCTTACCGTGCAGCCCGAAGGGATGCTTTTAAGGCCCCTGGACCTCACTGTCCTCGTCATGAATGGAGGGCCAGGCAGGGCTCCGTATTCGGGGGTTCTGAGTCCATATTTAGAGAGGGGAACAGACTTTCTGCTTGAACACAGATGCCCAGGGTGAGGACCGAGCAACAGTGGTGGTGCTGCAGGGGATTGGCTCTTTTGGTTCTCTGGGTTGGCCCCATGTGGGCTACCAGTAGTTGGGACCAGCAGTGGGGTCCTTCCCCTTAAGCTTTGGCCACATGCCTGGATTCCTGAACGTCTTACCTGCCTCCAGGTGACAGGAGACAGGAGCTCTTTATGAAAGCTAAGTTTGCTGCGCGAACTCTTTTTTTACCACCTAAACTAAGTATGGGCATACTGCCCAGGGATATCCTTTTCCAGACAGGGGAAGGGCTCAGCTGCGTCACGTGACTAATGATGGGCCCAGGACCCAGGTCCCTGGATTCTCCTCCCAGGTGGTGCTTTTGGTCTGCTGGACAATCTTCTTGTTTATTCCTGGACTCTTCTGGCATTAACAAAACCTCTCATCTTTGCTGAATTGCAGAAATGGCTTCGGACATCCCTGGATCGGTGACATTGCCCGTTGCCCCCATGGCGGCCACTGGACAGGTGAGGATGGCCGGGGCCATGCCCGCCCGCGGAGGAAAGCGGCGTTCTGGGTAAGCAACCTCGGTGGTTCCAGGAATTGGGCTTAATACATGTTGAGCAACACTCTTGACCTGTTAGGAAAATATTGTCTCTCCCCGTCCTGGAGAATAAAAGCTCAGCAGTTTGTATCCTGTTTAGATTTTGCAAGATTCCTAACTATGCATGTGATCTGCCTCTAAGTGTTTTTGGGCCTCAGCACCCAGCTGGGGACTTCTGTTTGCTTGTCCTTGTGGTGAGAATGGCTCTGTGATCCTGCTGGGCTTTGCTCAGGCCATCTCTCTGAGGGAGGGGACTTACCCATCCCTCTGCCTGAGGCCACCAGCCGGAGGGCAGCTCTCAGGTCGAGCTTCAGCCCCTGTGGGCAGCAAAGATCCCTCTGGTGCTCTCTGTTCTTTGCTCCGTCTACCCGTCTTTGCTAGGTGGTGTGCAGGAATTCCTTTCCAAAAAACTGGCTCTAGCCCAGCACCTAAAGGCGGGGCAGCTTACATTGACCTGCTCTGCCAGTAAAGTTGGTAACAGTGTTAAGTTCCGGTGGGACCAGAAAGACCATCATTCCTAAACTGATGGAGCCCAAAACGACATCTACTCATGATGTATGGTGTCTGTATAGCTGTGCAGAGATCTACGAAACCGATCAACCAACAGATCCCTGCAGGAAAAACATAACCGACATTTTCAGACTCTGTATATCAACCAACCCCTTTCCTTCATTGAATCAATTTTATTTTCAATGAGATATTTGAGAGACAAATACTTTCATGAAATAGAATAGACATTGAAATAGAATGAAATATTTGATAGACAAATACTTTCATGAAGTACAGTCAGTTTGTCCTATTAATGCAATTTCCAATAACCCAGGTCTCCCCAGGAAGACAAGGGTCCAGGCTCATTTGTAAAATGGTCCATCATTTTAAACCTAAGAGTCGCTTTTAAACCAGTGTGATTCTTAAACGGGGCTCGGGGAGGGGGAGCAGGTATGTTATGAGGACCTGGAATGGAATGGAGTAGGATGAAAAAGCCTCTTCAGCGTTATAATTTGAGACGGTGAAAAGACTGCTGTGTGTGTAGTAGTCTTTAAAAGAAGGGCTAAGATTTTGGTGATTAGTGAGAGGGTAATGGAGTCTGGTTCCCCAGCTTTCTCCCCTCCATTCAGCTCGCTCCCCTCCAGGGTCAGCGTTCCTTCCAGCGGGACCAGCAGAGCTCTCGTGAGCAGTGTGGTGCCTGGGGCAGAACTCCTGAGATCAGCTTTAGAGTAGGAAGCAGCCTGCCCTAGGGCTTACTACAAACCCAGACATCCTCTTTTAACCAGCTACTCTTGCTAACTAGGTACTAAGCTCAATGGAGTGTGGGCTGTTGAAAGAATGCACTTGATGTCAACATATAAACTTACTGAATTTTTTTTTAAGATGCCCGGCCTTTTAAAAATTATTTTAAATGTCTGTGCTTGCTAACTTCCATTCCCTGGGGACAGAGCCTCATTGCTGGCCCAATCCTTTTTAAGAAGAGGAAGCACAGGACTCTTTTTGTTTCTTTTTTTTTCTGTATATTTAACACTTCTTTTAAATTTTTTAAATTTTATTTTATTTATTTTTTTATACAGCCGGTTCTTATTAATTACCCATTTTATACATATTAGTGTATACATGTCAATCCCAATCTCCCAATTCATCCCACCACCACCCCCCCACCACCACCACTTTCCCCGCCTTGGTGTCTATACGTTTGTTCTCTACCTCTGTAGCACAGGACTCTTTGATGCAGGAAGGTGGGCTGGGCCAGGGCCAAGGACAGGCAGAGATGCTGGGGCCCAGTATTTGCAGGACAAGGAGCCCTCTCCGTGCAGGGGAGTCGTCGCTGAGCCTCTGCCACCCCTCCCGCAGGGTGTGTGCTGGGCCTACGCTTTGCTCAGGGCTGGGCTGTGGCGAGCTGAGGCTCCTGCCCTCCTTGACCTCCGAGTTCCTGGCGTCCAGACCCTGACATCTGCTTGCTGCCTGAGCTGATGACCGGACAGTGGACTCGGTCTCCTTTCTGAAGAGGTCCTCCAGGCTGCCCCTTTCCCTACCAGGTCACACATACACGGCGTGACACTGGAGGTGGAGGGGGACCTGGGGTGGACTGAGACAGAGCCCAGAGGTCACTTCCACTTAGAAGCAAGGAAGCACCACAGCAAGCAAAGAAACCAGAGATTCAAGGAGACGCACAGCAACTGCTGGCACGCTACCCAACCAGCAGGATGAGGGCCCGCGCCTCCGAAAGGCAGATCAAGGAGCCGACCTCCTCCGGGGGCTTGTCCTTTATTCCCCTCATTTTTGGAACCCGTGCGCCTGCTTCCTTTTCCCCATCAGAAGGAAGAACAGGCAAACCGCGCTTCCTTCTGCTAAGCCCCTGTGACTGAGGGATGTATCCTCTGCGTCTCAGCAAGGAGACCTCCATTTTTACAGGGCAGTTTCCATGGTAACTCTCACATCTGGTATTTTACGTGTTTTGCTGAAATTCTGTGATGGAGGCCGCCGCGGTTGTAGAACAACCACAGCAGTGGTAACGCTCCGCAGACCGCAGCCTGCGTGCTCAGCCCTGACGAAAGTCACATTCATCAAAAAGCAGGTCACCCCGGGCTTCCCTGGTGGCACAGCGGTTGAGAGTCCGCCTGCCGATGCAGGGGACACGGGTTCGTGCCCCAGTCTGGGAGGATCCCACATGCCGCGGAGCGGCTGGGCCCGTGAGCCATGGCCGCTGAACCTGTGCGTCCGGAGCCTGTGCTCCACAACGGGAGAGGCCACGGTGGTGGGAGGCCCGCGTACCCAAAAAAAAAAAAAAAAAAAAAAAAAAAAAAGGCAGGTCACCCCACTGCGGCGCCCACCCCTGCACCATGGCGCGTTTATGCACGCTCCCCCGTCACTGCCACGGTGTTCTTCCTCCTTCTCTCCGAGACTGTGGGGCACAGCTGGAGACGCAGGGAAGGGGAGAAGGAGAGAGCAAAGGAGTGGGGGGTTGGGAGAGGTAAGGACCTGCCTCCTGCCTCCTATTCCCTGCCTAGGTCTTCCCGCTCTGACCTGGTGATTCCGGTGGAGGGACGTGTCCCAGATTCCCAGGATGACCACCCAGCCCTAGTGTTTCAGAGCCAAGTAGAAGTGACCCCTCGTGGGGTTTGGATGCCCCGGCCACATGCCTGGTCCAGCGCCGTGGATCCTCTGATGCTGTTTCCCTGTCCCCTGACGGCTCCCCCAGTAAGCATCTCAGCAAGCAGCGTGCTCTGCTAGCAGTTGGGACAAAGGTGAAGGTTCAGAAGTTTCAGATTCTTTGAAAAGTGGTTCCACATGTGTGGCAGAAGTGACCAGAAGCAAGTCACCTGGATTGCGTTTTTGTAGAGAACTCCCTGATCCCAGTGAGGCGGTGGGACGGCATGGGGTGGGGGGCATCCACAGGGCACACTTGGTGCTTTTCAAGTGACAGGGGAAGTGGCTGTCATTAGACAGGTTGTGCCCATCCCCAGAGTCAGCCCTTGGTGGGGAGGGAGGGTGAGGCTGGAGGGCACTGGGTGTACCAGCCCCTTCCCGCTGCCTTGGAGTCAAATGTTGGGCTTCTAAAATATCGTCACTGGAGGGAAACGATTTCCGAATTGTGTGCGGCCAGTAGGCCAGCGTCTCCCTGCAGTCTAACCCCACGGCTGCTGGAATGTGGTTGAGTAAAAGACATATTACATAAGCAGATGTTTTGCTTGGTTCAGATTTCTGCAGTAGTGTTGCTGTAGCCCCAGTCAGCTGGTCTAGGCCCTGAAGGAAGGGTGTTGGCTCGCACCCGTGTCACTTCTCTTTTTCAGCAGCAGCTTCACGCTGGCCTGGGGTCGCTCGTTTGCTGCACTCTAGAACCAGCCTTGTTGGCACGGCGTCTCATCTTCTCTCATAAGAGCATAAGTGAATGATTCTCTGACTCATATTTGATGATGCATTATTTTTATTATGCAATCGCTGTCAGGCAGGTCCGCAGCACTCACTCTTAACTAGCTGCAGGCTCAGCAGTGCTTTTCACGGCTTTTTATCGAGGTTAGAATCCATGCTCAGCAACAGGAAAGTGAGGTAAAATGCATTCTCAGCCCACCTTTTGAGGACCCTTAGATCATCCACTTATTGTACCGAATTCTTTAAAGTGAATACAAGAGGACTTATAAGTCATGTTTTGATTTCTCTCCCCTATTATCCAGATGCTTAAGTATAATAGAGACACATAAAAGACACACAGGATGATTTACTCAGAGTTTTTATAGCAGAAGAAAAGCACAGCTATTGTAGTCATATTTAAAGTGGAGCATTTGAATTGGTGGCAGAAGACCCAAAGGCAGCGTCTCGGCAAGCACTCCTCCGAAAGATCCCTCTGTCCTCAGAAGTTGAATTTTTTTCTGTGTGGCTGATGAGCAGTGAGACCGCTTTGGGGTCAAGTGAGTTACCCTGAGGATCTGAACGGTCGTTTGTGTCCTGATTTCTCTCCTGAGTTCACACCCACATTATGCGTTTCAAAATTCCTAGATGTGATGGCAGCACACGTGCGATCACACGCATACACAGGTGGGAAGGCACAGTTTCGCGGTCCCTACGTTTTCGTAGCCAGATCCTGCTTCCTAAGTTTTCAGTAGACTTCAGAAAACTCTGGCTCCAGAGCCTGGCCGCCCCTCTCTTACACTCTCTGCTCAGCTGGGCTGACCTGATCCAGACTGGGACCGTTTACCGTATGGCTTGCTTCCCCATCCGTCTGCTGCATGAGGTTCAGGTAAAGAGACAGGCTGTCCTTAATGAAAACTCTGGTGACCAACCATCCTGGTTGGCCCAGGACCTTCCCAGTTTTAGCACTGAAGCCCAGTACCTCCACAGATCCCCGCATTCTGGGAAAACCGGGACAGTGGGTCTCCCTAAATACCCCAAAGATCGTGCAGCCTGAGGAGGGAAGGCTGACTTAATCAACTGTATCTTGCAGGAACCAGATTATCACGCTCATATCAACTTGACCTGAAAGGCATTTTAAAGATAAACTGTGCATGTCGCACCCAGTTGAGGCTTTGCTAAATGCTTGCATAAATCCATTAGAATTTTGAAAGTGCCAGTTCTTTTTCTTAGCACTAGTCTGTTTTTGCCAGCCCAGGGGTGTTAAGTAACCTTCATGTCTGCAGCAAAGTCGCTCTTACCCGTTATGAACACTGGGTGGCAGTGTGGTTCCGTAGCTCTGCAGAGGCCCAGAGGCTCTGGGAGCAGGATTTTTGGTGCTATCTCCCAGACGTGATTTTTCAGGAAAGGTGAGGTGATGATGGCTTAGTAGCTAAGCAGTGTATTGATGACTCTGCTTCATTTAGAAAGTCGTGCGTTCAGCCACCATTTTCCCACAACATAGACGACTCTGCAGCTGCTGTCTGGTGCCCGGCTGCCCAGTCTGCATTGTCGGGGATGCATGTCTGTCTCTCCCAGTGGTGTTTTAACTCTACTTTCCCTTTCTTATCACTTTTCTTCCCGGTCTTCCCTCCTCTTTGTGCAGAAGTATTTTTGTTAACGTCGCTGTCATCTCTCCCAGTTATGTAATGCCTTTTGTTCTTTTATTCCAAGCAGCCAGTGCAAGCCCTGGTGCCTGGAAATCAGGGATTCCAAATTGGCAGGGGATCCCATCAGTTCAACTCAGATTAGAACTCTGGCCACACTGCACATAAAACAGTACAAAAATAAACATGTGATACCATTTTAAAGAAGACAATGTTCCTTTGCCCTATGTCATCACAGTCTCTAGGTCCCCCAAGTAACCCCAAAGCCTAGAGAGTACGATTTATCTCATTAGGGGCCTCTCCCATGTGCTTGTCCCGTGGTGGCTCTTCCTATGCAACTGGCCATTTCCTGGTGGCCTGGGTGCCCTGTGCCTTCCCCCCATCACCCATTACCCACTGGGGCCCCCACCCTGAGAGCTGAGGGAGAGATCACATTCCCTGTGAGGCCAGCAGCCCTGGCATATGCAGCTGTGGTTCTAGATCACACCCGCCATTCTGGTGGCAAGCTGTTGGCCACCAGGCAGGCCGGCCTCCCTTCTGCTTGAGGTCCACGGAAACTGTGTCCCACTTAGTCCCTCAGTTCCACTGAGAACAAGATGGGGCATGCAGTGGCTCTGAGACGTTCTTCCCCCAAGGAATCCCACCTCCCCCAAACGTCCAGGAGAGCGAAGACATCTGTACCATTTCTGTTTTGTTCCCGAAGACTCTGGGTACACCTTAAATAAGTACCTGCTCTGCTCTAACATCTTCAGGAGTAAAATTAACTGACCTTAGAGAGGACTGTTTTTTGTTGTTTGTTTTTTGAGAAGGAGAGTTTGGGATATCAGTTAAAGAAATATCTATCAAAACTTTTTGTTTTATGTGTATTTGGAGAGGCCCAATGAAGTGGGAATCTTGAGTATTTATTGGGCGAGTTTCAGTAAGCAGACAGGCACTTTGAGTAGCTTGGGCCCCAAACGACTGTTTCTCCCGCACACCCATTTACTTGGACCTGGAGTTTATAGGATAATGGCCTTAAATGCCCTTTCCATGTTGACTCATCCACACCAGCCAAGTCCTCACATGGCACACCCAGTAGTATATGTTTCCCTCATAATCCCTTCATTGCCCTTAAAACTTCCCGTTTTTGAAACCCTCTTGGGCTTTTCTCAGTCTGTTAATATACCACAAAATAATTTAAAGCAGGAAGTCTCCCTGTGGAATAAATGATATGGAGGGGAGCAGGTATCCCCAAAGGTGGTGGGAGATGAGGGGTGTTGACTTTTCCAGCACAGCCTGAGCAACCCACTGGCAGCCTGTATAGGGTTCTAGAAGGGTTCGAGTTGATATTCCAGCACTTTTGCAGAAGTCCCCAATCATATAATTAATGGCACTGGTGCTGTAGACCTTTCATTCTGCCCTTTCTTGTCTCGAACCTGTACAATGACTGTGTAGAGATACTGTTTTTTGCACTGCCAAGGGTTGGGATTGTTGGAGAGCAATCTGACCAAATAAAACCCCCTGTGTGTGTGACACCAGCTCATGTGTCCAGTTAAATGTCCTATGTATAATGAATGCTCACTCGTGATCTTGACTTTTCAGAATGGACTTTGATGATGAAGATGGAGAAGGTCCCAGCAAATTTTCAAGGTGAGTTTACTTTATGTTCCCTAGATTTAAAGAAGCCAAGACCATTTATCACCTCATTGGGACCAACAGGGGTTTAAATGTCTTTCGTCATTGAAAGAAAGCCGTTGCCTCATTCTGTGCCAGTACTTGGCCCGGGGACAGGTAACTATTATTAGCAAACCTGCCAACCCCAGCCTGGATGATCAAAAGTTAAGTAACAAATTATTAACTCTTTTGGCTTTTTGAATTAAATACTGACTGCCCATTTCAATGGATTCTTTTTTAAAAGACAGACCTAGAGTTCAAGTTTAGAAAAACAGTCAAGATAAAGCCTCTTTTTCTACCGTGGAAAATAAGGAGAAATATAAGAAACCTGGGTGGCCCTGTTCTGGATGTAGGATATAAAACTGGACCTTAAGTTCCTAAGAGCTGTATCACTCACTGGCCACATGACAGCATCTCTAACTAGGCTCTGTGGGGCTGTCCTGAGAACAGACCGCCTCACAGAAGGATACTGGCCCGTGGGAGCCGGTGGTGGTAGATGTACCACATACATACAAGGCCGGCCCAGCCCCATGGCTTTTTTTTTCTTTATTATTTTGTTCAAGTTATGGGAGGAAGTTTGGCAACATGGAGAAAAGGGCAAAGATCATTCCATCAGTCTTAGCAAAATGCCCATCTGTACTCAGTTTACTTATGGAAGGGCCTGCCTTGACATTCCTCCCCCGCTGCCCCATCAAAGCACTCCTAATTCTTGGTGGTTGATGCATTTGAAAACGTACCCCAGGTTACGGGTACCTTTCTCCGGTATGCACAGTCCACAGTTTGGATTGACAACCTCGGTTATTTTATAAATGTTTTTAGCAGAATGATGTCCATATTGAGCCCCGGACCCATGGCCTCCCCCAGTTTGCTCGTCCCCATGGCAGTCACTTTTGGCTGGCTACCTTTTACCCGTGTTGTGGGTGTGGATTGAGCACCCCTTCCCCAAATCCAAGAGGAACGTGCGTCTCGTTCCTATTCCTGGGCTTCCTGGCGTCTCCAATCCATAGAAAGTCTTGTCACTTGAGACGCTTTCCTCCCCGAGAACTTTGCCTTCCATCCTCCCCGCTCCGCTTGAGTGAGAAGGACAGAGAAGGTGGAGCACGCTTTGACCTCGAATGACCCCGGAGTTTCTAATCAAATCAAGACACGAGTTTCAACAACAAAAGCGTGTATTAGTTTTCCCTTGGTGCAGACAGAACCCCAGCTTAGGTGGCCACCCATTTCTTAGGATAAGTTTTAATAGCAGGGAGTGCTTTGTTCCCGAAAAGAGAGCTAGCCTCGGAAATAAGGGCACACATCTCCCCAGCCTAGTTTGCGCTCGCCTTACACAGCCTCCCTTTACAAGGAAACAATGACCTGTGGTTTCTCTGGATCAGAATTCCCCTTGAGATAACATTCCATCGCTTGTTGACCTCAGGAAATGATGGTTCCTGGGTCTCAGAACAGAGGGAGGAAGAGAGACGAGGAGTGACGTTTGTTTGACATGGAAGATCAGTGTCAGTGATGAAATAACAGTGCAGGGACACAGAGAGCTCATTGTTTGAGGTCCCATCAGGAAGAAACAGAAACCCTAGACTCTGTGAAACTGTCTTGTAAGCCCGCCAGTGAGTCAGGTTGTACATAGTCAGGGTTCAAACCTAGGCTTCTGGGAACCGTATCCTTTCCCCTGCACATGGAAAATAAGAGGGAAAGATGGGACATGCTTCACTGTACACTGGTACCCGCGGAAGCCTGGGCCCACTTCAGTGTGTGACCATCGCAGAGTTGATGGACCTGTCAGCCGGAGGGGGCATCTGAGCTGCTCCCAGCTGGGGAGGCGACTGAGGCTACCCGCCCTCCGCTTCGCGAGCTGTTCTGGCAGCCGTCCAGGAGAGGGTGGGAGAGACTGCTACAGGCCGTCTCCTGCCAGTGGCGGGCGTGGCCTGCCTCGGGGCCACTTCTGTTTCCTGCTCCCGTGCTTACAATCAGCCTAGGGAGCCCTTGGGCGAGGCCCTGCAAGAGAGGGTGGCTGAGATGCGGGCATCTCACCAGCAGAATTTGCTGTCTCAGAATCGGGCCAGGGTGCTAGGCTGTGATTTCTGTCCCCCTGCTGTGTGTGCAGCCAGCTTTCCCAGGGCTTCTCAAGGGTGGTCCCAACTCAAACGTCCGACCTCTCGTCAGACGCCGCGTCTCAATTTCGGATATGGGAAATGCGGTCACAGCCACATAGGAGGTAAATCAATTGGGTTTGGTTCCTGCCTGATCACAGCAGGTCTCAGGAAGAACAAGGTAGTAGCCATGAAGCTGCCCACAGCCACCTAACCACACACATGCACACGCGTGCACATGTGCGTGTGTGTACCCAGCCGCCGCACACAGGTACACACATATGCACGCGCACATGCGCACACACATGTGTTCCAGGGCCAGAAACACCCTGAGGCCCGCTGCACCATCCCCAGGCCTCAGCCCTCCTTCCCACACCGGTTCATGCCGCTCTGGGGGCTGTGGGACGCAGGACAGGGCTCTGCTGACCCCGGATGCTTCCCACCTCCCACACAAAGTCACGGGCAACCTGGTGGGCAGAAGCCAGTCTGCAGGGGCTGAGGACTGTACTGGGGGGCTGCAGAATTGAAGCCTGGGGGAGACAGCTCGTTGAGCAGCTTGGATGTGGATAAAAAAGGAAGAGGGCATTTGGGGCTTGGGGAGGGAGACCACTCTTAAGGATGGGAAGAGACCAGGAGCACGTGTCCATGGGGAGGGGGAAGAGTGAGTATAAGCTGGGATTTGGAAGGTTCTGGAGTGGGGTTGGGGAGAGATGGGTCAAGGGAGTGGGGGAGGGGAGGGCTGGATCCAAGCCCCGCAGGAGGACCGCCCAGCCTTGGCCGCAGAGGGGAGGAGCTGCAGGTGTGGTTGGGTGTGATGCTGCTGGGTGTCCGGGGAGTTGAGGGGCTCATTCTGGTGGTTCCTCCTCTCTGGTTAAGCAGAGGCCGTGTGCTGTCAGCGGCAGAGGCTTAATGGTGCGCCTGAGAGAGAAGTTTGGGATGCCTGGGTGGAAGAGATGTATGAGCTGTACTGTAGACCCCACACCCTAGCACACTGTGTTAGCGTGCGGTTTTCCCCCAGCAGCGCCCAGCTGGTTGGATGCCGGGGAATGCAGACGGCCTGTGCACTCAGGCCCGGGGGGTCCAGCAGGGGGGCGGGGTCAGCAAGGTGGTTGATGATGAGAGGGCCGTTGAAGAGGTCAAGCTACAGGTCCAGCTGCAGAAGGAAGAAAGGCCAGGAGCAGAGAGAAGTGAGGGTTGATGACCTGGGAGAACATGGAGGGGAGTAGACTGGAATACAGCTCGTGCCACCCCACGTTCGTGGTCTGCAGTTTCAGTCGGGGTCTAACGTTTTTACCTCCGTTTCCTCCATTAGCTTCGTTGGAATTCAACCTGGGGCATCCCAGACTTCCCTCTCAGGCACACCTGTAAGCCTCTGCCCACTGCAGATGAACGAAGAACCTTCTGCTTTTGTGGGAATCTGAGGGAGCTGGAGAAGCAGCGGGTGTGTTCACGAAGTGGGGAGTCGCAGCTCTGGGAGAGGTTGGCCGAGGCTCGGGTGGGGGGATGGCTGCTGGAGACGAAGGGGGACGCGGAAGGTGATACAGCCGGGCGGGCTGGTGCAGGTCCCCGCTGTCGCGTGGGCGGCTGGTGGGGACGGTGACAAGGAGCCTGGAGGGTGGTCGACACAGGTATGTGGGAGCGTCAGGGGAGTGGGCGTTCGGAGCCGGCCTTTCTTCCCAGGCTGGGCTCCACCTCATGCCTCTGGGAATTCCAGTTGCCAAGTCATCCTCCTGTCATCGGTTGGGGTTGAGCTCTCCATCTCCGGGGAAACTGATTATACACCAGGAAGTGTTTCTCCGAAGACGAATCTCCCGGGCGGGGGTGAGTGGGGCTGGACCCGCCTTCGGGGAGGCCAGCGTGAGCCCCTCCCTGACCCCGTCCCCTCGCGGACAGCCCTGGTCTCCCTGGGAGGTGCTCGCAAATCCTGCCCAGCAGATCCTGCATCCCTACACTCGAGGAGAGGCCAGAACTCTTCCATCATGCTGAGTGGCTCAGGGTTCTTCCTACTTTAATGCCCCCTCGGTGGATAATCTAGTGAGTCCCAAAATCTCCTCTTGTGCCTGCAGCTGGGCCCAGTGGCGTCCTTTTTTTTTTTTTTTTAAATTCTTTTTTGTTGTTGTTGCTTTGTTGTTTTCATTTTGGCTGCGCTGAGCGGCCTGCGAGATCTTAGTTCCCTGACCAGGGATCGAACCCACGCCCCCTGCATTAGTAGTGTGGAGTCTTAACCACTGGATCGCCAGGGAAGTCCCTCAGTGGCATCTTGAATACTGTTTCATACACAGGACAGCTGGCATCCCAGAGCTGTCATCAAGAGAGTCAACTTTGCACACCATGCTCTCCGTGTGACTTACATATATGTACATACACGTGTACGTGTATGTGTGTAATGTTCATTAAAACAGACGAGTGGAAACATGAAAAATAGAGATCTTTTTAAATGTTGGGTTTATATCTTAGGAACAACCAAGTGTTCACTCCCAAACCCTTAATTTTTGTCGCTACGTGCTATCCACCTGATTTTTGCCATGTTCACACTCACTCTGCACCCTTTCCCAGAAGACCCAGGAGATCTCGCAGGGAGTTCTCACACCTGTTACTGTGAATTCTACTATAGTGCATGGGACCATCTACAAACCTGGAACTGAAAGACCTCGTTGATGCGTTCTGTTAGTCTCTCTTCCACCCTTCACCCTTCACCCTTCACCCTTCACCCTTCACCCTTCGAGGACCGGCTCCAATTGACCTTCCCGAGGTTCCATCCATCATCTGTGTGACTCTCAGCTGTTCCCTGGGGACACAATGGCACCCAATTGCAGCAGTCCAGAAGGAGTCCTTATATTTTTTTGTAGGGTTTTGCCAGTGAACCTCTGACATTATCTAAAAGTAAAGCTGCCCACGCTAGGAAAGTTTCCACAGAATTGACTTTTCCTTTTTCATCACACCCATTTTGATATTTTCCTCTTGGTTTTGTGCAGTATTTACGCTTGTGGGCTTTTTTTTTCCTGGCTCTGTGGGTTGTGATGATGTTTTAGTTTAATCTTTCCCTGTGAATCTACCACCCTGTTTTATTTAGAGCTCTGATATCAAAACCCCATTGATAAGGGAAAACTATGCAATGTGGGATTGTCCTGCAGAGATCTTTCCTGGCAGAAAAAGAAAAAGATTGTCCTTTCCCAGAATTCTCAGTCTGTCCCTCTTAGCTGAGAGAGCTGAGCATTTTGTTTCGAGGTGGGAAGATGGTCAAAGTACTTCTGATGCAGAGAGGGCAGCTGGGAAGGAGCAAGGATTGCCTTTTTTTTTTTTCTACTTTATTTATTTATTATTTGGGGCTATACTGGGTCTTCGTTGCTGCGCACGGGCTTCCTCTGGTTGCAGCGAGCGGGGCCCACTCTTCGTCGCAGTGCACGGGCCCCTGATTGCGGTGGCTCCTCTCGTTGCGGGGCACGGCCACTAGAGCGCGGGGGCTTCAGTAGATGCGGCACATGGGCTTTAGAGCACAGGCTCAGTAGTTGTGGCTTAGGGTCTTAGTTTCTCCGCGGCATGTGGGATCTTCCCGGACCAGGGCTCGAACCCGTGTCCCCCACATTGGCAGGCGGATTCTTAACCACTGCGCCACCAGGGAAGCCTGGATTGCCCTTTTTTGTTGGACTTCATCTTATCAGTAACCTTGTGGGGGACACCCTGGATTGGCCACGTGGACTCCGTTTAGAGCAGGGAGAGATTCAGCTGAGCCTTCCCGCACTGCCGAGTAAACACCCAAGGTGAGCACTGCCAACCTTCCCAAACGTTCTCCTTGCCTCGACAGCCTTAGCTCTTTTTTTTCTGGACTGTGATTTTCTTTTCTTTCTTTCTTTTTTTTTTTTTTTTTTTGGTTGGGGTGTAGTTGCTTTAAAATGTTGTATTCGTTTCTGCTGTACAGCAAAGTGAATCAGTCACACATGTATACATATATCCACTTCTTTTTGGATTTCCTTCCCGTTTAGGTCATCACAGAGCATTGAGTAGAGTTCCCTGTGCTATACAGTAGGTTCTCATTAGTTATCGTTGTTTTTTTTTTGTTTTTTTTTTGCGGTACGCGGCCCTCTCACTGTTGTGGCCTCTCCTGTTGCGGAGCACAGGCTCCAGACGCGCAGGCTCAGCGGCCATGGCTCACGGGCCCAGCCGCTCCGCGGCATGTGGGATCTTCCTGGACCGGGGCACAAACCCGCGTCCCCTGCATCGGCAGGCGGACTCTCAACCACTGCACCACCAGGGAAGCCCCTAGTTATCTGTTTTATACATAGTAGTGTATACATGTCAATCCCAATCTCCCAATTTGTCCCACCCCCGCTTTCCCCCTTGGTGTCCATAGTTTGTTCTCTACTTCTGTGTCTCTATTTCTGCTTTGCAAATAAGTTCATCTGTACCTTTTTTCTAGATTCCACTTATAAGCAATATTATACGATATTTGTTTTTCTCTTTCTGACTTATTTCACTCAGTATGACAATCTGTAGTCCATCCATGTTGTTGCAGATGGCGTTATGTCGTTCTTTTTTATGGCTGAGTAATATTCCATTGTATATAGGTAGCACATCTTCTTTATCCATTCCTCTGTCGATGGACATTTAGGTTGTTTCCATGTCCTAATAGCACCACAGTAAACATTGGGGTACATGCATCCTTTCGAATTATGGTTTTCTCTGGGTATATGTCCAGGTGTGGGATGGCTGGGTTATGTGGTAGCTCTATTTTTAGTTTTTTAAGGAACCTCCATATTGTTCTCCATAGTGGCTTCGACAGCCTTAGTTCTTACGAACCAGTAAAGTCTGGCAGAGAAGTTGGGTAGAACCTGGCATGGCGTAGCCCATGAGCAACCAAATTACTAGGGGGTTTAGCTTGAGACCTTCTCGTCGTTTCAGTGTGTTGGGGTTAGGATTGGAGTTAGAACGCTTTGGAATGAACTCGTTTCAGGTGGAGCCAGCCCTCTGCCCTCAGGCCCATCTGGACCAGTCACCCCTTCGTAGATGTTGGGCTCTCATGCCACTGACTTCAGTTTTGATGCCCTTCTTTCCTTGCTCAGCAACCCCAGCTCCTCCTGCTTTTCTCCTGCAGAGACTAACCTAGATTTGCAATGACAGTACCTGGATAACCCCAGACTTTGTAGAGAAGGGGAGGAAATCGTTTCTGGAGTCGTAAGTAGTCCTGAGCTGTGTCTCTCTAGAAGCCGCCGGGCCTTTTCTTCCCCATAGAGCCTTAGGTATCTTTGCCTGTCAGTCTCCCCGGCTATTCCAGCTCTGAGGCTGGGACCAGTCAGCGCTCTCCTGAGGAGCCTCGTTCAAACCCTGGGACGTCAGTACCTCTCTGAGCTCAGGGTCATCTTCCACAAAGGGCGGTCCTGAGGACCAGAGCAGTGACCAGCGGGAGAGGCCTTGGGAGGCTGTGGGGGAAGTGATCCCACCGGAATGGGGGTGATCAGAGAGTGGGCCTGGGCCTCCTCTGTGCAGGACCTGGGCTTTCTCAGACTCCATCTCCCTGTGTCTTGAGTGAGCCTTATCTTCAGCCTAAATACCGGGGTATCTTGCAGCTGCTTTGCAGAAAACCATGCCGTGGATGGCTCCTGGGGGTGGGGTTCCTGCCTCCTTCCCAAGGAGGAAACATCTTTTGCTCCTTCTGCAGAAGCCTTGGAGCCCAGGGAAACCGCCTCGCTGGATATGCCTCTGTGGGTCCCCTCTGCAGGGCCTGTGACCAGCGTCAGTGTGGGGCTGCCCAAAATGCCCTTCTCGGGCCTTCATGGCTCTCACGGTGCCCTGCCGTGCCACCCAGGAAGGGCTGGCCAGGACAGGAAGGGTGTTCCCTGAAAGCTTGCAAGATACAGTCTCCCTCCTGGTGTCAGGGAGGAGGAGCCAGGGCCAGTCTGAGCCTGAGGCAGCTGCCAGCCGGCAAGAACTTGTGTGGAAGCCCCCCAAAATCTGGAACCCCCCCAAATCCTCTCCCCTTGGTCAGGATGGTTTCCCATCCCAGTCCTGAAGGACAGATGGTCTGCACCTCTGCAAAGGGTCTCCTCCCACAGTCTGACTCCCCCCGTGGCTAGAGGGGATGGATGCTTCTTTTACATGAGAAGTGCTGAGGACCTTTACCGAATCAGACCTTTCCTGCTGCTTGGCCGTGTGTATCCAAGTGGACAGAAGAGGCGTTTTGCTTGTTTCCTGCTGGTCTGTTGTTGAGACCATGGTGGCCTGGAGAGCAGCGCGTATGTCAGGAGGTGGCGGTGGAAGCTGAGGTGTCATAGAGGAACGTGGCCCTGGTCCCACCTGGAGCAGGGCTGCTCTACCAACAGTCCTGTCACCTGTGGAGCTACTAAGCTGGCAATGGCGGGGGGTGGGTGTCAGCACTGACTTCTCAGGTTTGGGACCTGGCCGTGTGGGTGACCAGGCCGAGAGGGAGCTGGTCGTGTCCCTGATGGTGTCAGGCTGTCTGCCACCCCCAGGGCTCACAGCTGGTGACAAGAGCAAAGAGAGGCAGCTGGAGGACTTAGGTTTACCACACGCTCCTCTCAGCCAGGCCTGCCTAAGGGGCACGCAGGGTCTTGGGGCCCTCGGGTTCCTGGAGATTTCTCGGGACTTTTGTTGTAAGTCCTGTTTGTTCGTAAGTCCAGCAGAGTTAGCCTAGGTCCCCAACTAACACAGTCGGCTCTCTAGTACTGCACTGGAATAGGTTTATAATACTTATCACACAAATAATACATAAAAGACAAACACAAAAAATAAAGAAAACATTTTGACTCTTACAGCACAGTACCTTGAAAAGTACAGTAGCACAGTACAACAGCTGGCATGCAGGGGCTGGCATCGAGTGAGCAGGCAAGAAGAGTTACTGACTGGAGGAGGGAGAGGAGGTGGGGGATGGTAGAGCTGAAGGATCGTCAGCAACAGGAGACGGAGGGCGAGCTGCGATGTCACTCACGCCTGACGTGGATGGCACAGGTTCTGGTTCCTCGCTGGAATCAGATGCACGTTCGCGTCTTTGAAAGTTCGAAACTTGAAGGTTTGTATGTGGGGGACTCGCTGTGCGCAGGGGCTGTGTCCTTGCCTGCCCACTCTCTGTTGCCTCTGCTGGTCTGTCAGCGTCTGTCCTGCCTGCCCGTCCCCAGCGCTCAGACCTGAGGTGCCCCAGGTGTCTCGGGTCTGTGGTGACCGGGAGACCTGGCCCCGGCGTGGAGCTGTCCTGTCCGTCTGCCTGTGCAGGTCTGTCGTTCCCTTCCCACCGGAGATGGGAGACTCAGCTGCCATCCGCGGAGTTGAAGGAAGATCTTTATTGAGATTTCCAAAGCACACCCCTATTCTGCATTTAATCAGGATGGACGTATCTCACTGCTCGTGAGATAATCAGTAGCTCACTGCTCCGATTACCCTTAGGAGGTCAGCCTTGGGAGCCGAGTTGGAAGTGAAACCCAAGGCAGTGTGCAGCTGCACTTCCTCTTTCTTGTCCTTAGTTTCTGCAGCCGTGCTCCTGGGCCAGGCTGGGGGCCCTCTTGTCCCAGCAGAGGTGTTATAGCCGACGGCTGTGCCTGCATCCTTAGCTGTCACTGCTGCAGAGCCCGTGCCCCGTGCCCACGTCCAGAGGGGCTCATTGCTTTGTTGATGCTGCACGTGGGGCACACGAAACTCAGATGCCAAGGGCACAGGCTGCCCCTGCAGCTCCTCCAAGCAGACCCCGCATCGGCCCGCACCCTGTGAAGGAGGTGGCCTGGGTCCTGGGGACACTTCCTTCTGTTTTCCCAAGAGGGTGTTTTTCCTGTTTCTTGCCTCCGTGATCTTTCAAAACGGACCTATATATACATACATGTATATGAACAGACATATACATATTTTAATAGATTCAGTAGCTACACTCATTTATCTTGTTGCTAGGTAACTGGCAGCTCTTCGTCATTTTGACCTTCTGTTGGTAACTCAGTCTTATTTCGTGGAACGATTGGAGCATTTTCTGCACTGGTCAGTCAATAAACAGTTGCCCTCGTGTCTCCATCAAGCACCTGATCTCATGAGTTGGGTTTATCCAGTGCAGTGATGAAATTGCTTTAGATCCATGTTTAAGAACTTCACAAAGACTCTTCCCCCCAGATGTTTACAAGGTGAGATGGTCTGTGGTTCTTTTGGAAATAGAAATCAGAAGCAGGCGTGCCCTGGTCCAGTCTTGGTGCGGTTGCTGTGGTAACTAGCCAGGAGCTTGGACTTGGCCCTGTGGGTTTGGGGCATCACTGAAGGGCTGGAAAGGGAAGAGCTGGGTTTGCGTCTTTAGAAACATCCGCCCAGTCACAGCACGCAGACTGAACTGAGGGCGATGAGATGAAAGAGGTGACCAGGCTGCGGAGGCTGGTGGCACCGAGGTGAGGGGGTGAGAAGTGGTGCCAGCCGGTGGGCGTGGGCCGGGAGAAGGTAGAAGAGAACCGGGAGGTATTTAGAAAAGATCTGACGCAGACTGAGTGTGAGGGGAAGAAGCACTTCACGGTGGGCTGCCCTGAAGGAGAGGAAGAGGGGACGGCGCATTCCTGTGCTGTGAGGCGAGTGAAGGAGCTGAGCGCCTGCTGGAACACAGGGCGGAAAAGTGGGTGGGCCCCGACTTGGGGTGCAGGGGGGCTCCTAAAAATCAAGCTGAGGAGGTGGAACTTAGACGGCAAGCCGTAGGAGCAAGTTAGGGTTCGGGAGTGTCTCTGAGCAGGAGATACGGGGAAGCATGTCCAGGGCCCCCCGGCAGGGATGTGCATCCCGCATCGTAATGTACTGTTCCTGCGTGGCCAGAGTTTCTGTCCGACACACCCTTCAGCAGTCCCCGGCAGCATTCTCTGCACACCATCTCCGCTCCTGTCTGCCTCGATGAGGCAGGGTGGAGAGCACGCCCCCGAGCGAGGCCCTCCCGATGCACAGTGCACAGTGGGCCAGCGGCTCCAGGCCACCTGTGACAGGTGTGTGTGGAGGGCACAAGTGGGTGATGGTGATGAAGACTGGGGCACACAGGAGTCCCCTGACCAATTGCCCCCTTCTCCCCACTGCCCCGTCTCTGTGATGGACCCCCTCTGCTTGGTTGTCTTTACTCTCTCCACAGTATACGAGCCCCTGCCCAGGAACCTGAGAGCCGAGAGCCGTTTCTCCTGAACAGCGGGCATCCTCGCTTGCCCCGGGCTGCCTCCGGCTGTTTCCTGTGCTCCCGAGTCTGCTGCCAAGGGCCCTCACTATGGGCAGGAGGGAGACCTTGTCCCAGGAGTCCCCTTGCTGGCCTCAGCTGCCCTCTCCTTCTGCCTCCCCGCAGGACTCACCCACCTCCGAACCTCTCCCCAGCAGCCAGCTGAGGGGCGTGGGAGACCCAGGCCCTGTCACCAGCCCAGCTTCTCACGCTCCTCGTTGCTCGGCCCTCTCCTCCAAGCCCCAGGACTGCCCCTGCGCCCAGGCCTGTCTGCTCCTGCCCACAGAGGCTGCATCCCAATTCCAGCCCTTTCTTTGATCCTGCTGATTCTCCCCCCAGAATACGCCCCCTTTACCTGCTCCCTCCCAGCTCCTCCCCCAGCCCTTCCAGGAGCACCTCCCCCTCTCCTCTCTTATTCTCTCCTGGGGTCTTTACTTTCCATGTGCCTCTGGGAGCATTTAATCACATCCTGCCTTCATTTCTACTATGCAGGTTGATGTCTTACCATCCTAACTGGTACTTAGCTGCTTTAGGATAGGAGCGGGGCATTCCCTGGTTCCCTCGTCCCCTCCCCTCAGTGCTTTTTGTATAGAAGGTGCTCACCAGGCCGCCCGGCTTAGCTCGTCCCCCTTGGTTTGTTCGCGTGTTCACGTGACCCCTGCCTGTGATCAGGCCTGCCTGGCGTCTGTTCCCAGCCTGGGAGGGTGGGGTGCGAAGCCCCGTGGATACATGCAGTGTGTGAGGCAGCCTTGCCTGGGGTGCTTCCTTTCTTGCTTAGTGTCACCCTCATACTTTGAGCACCTGTGAAACCCTAAATCCTACAACGGACGTGTGATGTACTTTTAGACAGTTCTTTTATCCAAGGGGACAGCTTTGTCTCAGTGTCGTTGAACTGGGTTGGCTGTCACTCCCTTTCAAGCCTAGAGGCGATAATCTCGAGACAGAAACATCCTATCATCCCTTTTGCTAGTTTAGCATCTTAACACGTCAGCGAGGGTTGCTCTCTGCATTCCTGGCAGCGCTGGGCTTTTTAATCGGCTCTCCGTTGTTTAGCGAGCGGGGTGCACCTGTTCTGTTACCAAGCTGCAGAGAACGTGTGGCACATACTGCAAAGCTTGTTCACAACTTATGTGATGTGACGTAGGTCTGTGGCGTGGCTGTTCAGTGACACCAAGAATGGCAAGGCTAGACATGTTTCTCACTGCGGGTCAAAGTAAACCACGTATTTGAGCAGATGGTAACTACATTCAGTGTGTGTGCACGTGTGTGTGTGCGCACACGTCGCGTGTACAGATCCGTGGGTGCACGTGGAAAGCATGTTGAGTTCGCTTTGATGCCTGAAGGATAATGTCTTCATTCTTTATGCTTATTAAAAAGTACTTAGGTACATGGGAGCAGTGGAAAGCTTTGAGTACATATTTAGAGGTGAGTCTGAGGCATCTGTAGAAGCCTGTCCCCACCCCACCCCCCGAGAAAGAAACTTGCTAATGTGTCGGGGAGCTGCTCTGCCCAAGATGCGTTCAAAGCCACTGAATTAGCCATTACGAGCTAGTCTTTTGGTTACTTGGCGTTAACGATGTACGTGCCGTTTTACACCGTCAGACAGTAACCCCCAGTCTGATCCTTCTCTTTCCCCCTCCCCTGATCTCGTGCTTTCGGGAAGAGAGAACCACAGTGAGATTGAAAGGAGGCGGCGGAACAAGATGACCCAGTACATCACCGAGCTCTCTGACATGGTCCCCACGTGCAGCGCGCTGGCCCGGAAGCCAGACAAGCTCACCATCCTGCGCATGGCCGTCTCGCACATGAAGTCCATGCGGGGCACCGGGAACAAGTCCACAGACGGCGCCTACAAGCCTTCGTTCCTGACGGAGCAGGTACCCTGTTCGTCCCTCACCTGCGTGCTTTTCTTCCCCGGTAATGGCATCATTGGAAGGGGAGAGAATGACTGACAGCATCGCCAAGATGAAATAAGCTACGTGGGGAAACGGGGTTAAAGGCTGAGGTAGGGACGAAACCAGGGAATTTTATTTCCATTCTTCACTAGGAAACGCTCTTCCAGGGGTGTTTGTCTGATTTTGCGTCCTCTGCTTTTTCAATTTCCCATGTACCTTCATAAGGCATCGCTCAAAAAAAAGACATGTGCTTAGCATGCTAACATAGGAAAAAGCCAAGCAAAACCACAGTTCTTCTGTGGTAGAATAGCGGTGGTGATCATGAAAGTTTTGGTAGCTGTCACAACAATCATAGTGGCAAGGATCCTAACAGCCAGCACTTAGGCCTCTGCCCTGAGCCGGGGTCAAAGTCAGATCTTTCTGTGCAGGATTTCATTCAATCCTTATTCTAGCCCGAGGAGGAAGCCTCTGTAATTCATCCCTGCTTTAGAGATGAGCAAGTGGGGGCTTAGAGAGCGTCAGTCCCCTGCTCCGTGGTGGGGCCAGGAGTTGACACAGGTTGGTCAGACCCCAAAACCATGTATTTAACAGCTGTACCGGTAGCTGCGTAGTTGGGAAGAGCAAACCCAGGAAATGGTCAGTGGGAAGTATTTTGTAACTTGACCGTTCCCTGCGCTGGAAGGCCTGTGTTCTGGGTCATGGTTCTTCTCCATGCTGGTCAGTAGTAGCGCAGATCGTCAGATGCCCTCAGCTTCTGTTTGCTCATCTGTGGATGAACATGAGCTCTCTGCCTTCCTGACTCTGAGGGGTACTGCAGGATAAAGGAGATGATAGACTTGAGAGCACTTTGTATATGGTGCAGGCAGGGGAAAGGGAAGTGATGTGCTGTCGGGGATGCAGGTAGGAAGTGTTAGGTCTCGTCGGGGGCTTCTCGGGAGAGAGCTGACCCTGGCAGGCTGTGAAGGAGCCCCAGAAGATGCACAGAAACGGGAGAGGAAGGGATTCGACACGAGCAGACCAGTGAGCACAGAGCCTTGGAGGAACAGGTGAGGAAGGCGTGTCCAGAGACAGAATCGTTTATTCTGCCAGTGTGAAGAATCTGTTCATGTCACAGGACTTAGGTTTAGAAAAAGAGCAAAGGGAGAGGAGCTAACGTGTATTCCTGTGTGGCAGGCATTTTAGCAAGGGCTTGGGTCACCCCAGGGCCCACGTGTTCCTCACCTCGAGGTGTGAGGAGGTGTGGCAGCGGATTGACCCTCTCTGGGAGGCCATGGGGTGCGGTGGTCCTCTGTAAAAGGACCGCAGTGATGGCTCCCACCTGGCAGGGTCGTGGAGACAGGTCAGGGAGGCAGCAGAGGAGAATGTTTAACACGGGGCCGCGGTGGAATGAAGGATGGAGAGCTGGCAGGTAAGCAGACAGAAATGCATTATGCACCTCCTGACCACTAGGATCGTGAAAAGCTTTTTCTCTGCATTTCTTTAATCCTTACGTGGACCTGCCAGGGTCCAAATTTGACATTAATCTCTTTACCTGTAAGTGACTGAGTTAAGAAAGTGAAGAGAAGAGAGAAGGCAGTGATGCAAGTTCCATGAGTCCTCCCCATCTTTCTCTCTCGGTTCCCAGGTAGGCTGTTGATGACAACAACAGCTACGTGTGTTAAGCGCCTACTGTGTGCCAAGCCTTTACTAAGTCCTTCACGTGTAAGATCTCACTGAACCTCACAGAATCTCACTGAAAAAAACGTGTGAAAAAACGGAAGCCGAAGATGCTCAGTAGGGAGCCCAGACTTGCACGGTGAAGTGGAAGGGCCATAGTCGATGGTCTCCTTTTATGCCACAGTCCATGCCTTTAGACCTAACTGTTGGCTTAACTGGAGAATACAGGCAAGGCTCATTCTGGATTCAGGGCACAGGACCTTGGTAATGAGTGACGTGCTCCCAGAAGACAAAAACCGGGGAGGAGGGTGTAGAAGGAGGGGCCCGTGATGAGGGTGAGGCTCTGTTCCATAAGCCCTTCCCACAGTCCTTGCAAAAGGGCTGAAACTGTGAAAACCTACATGGAGGCATCAGCGTCCACTTCCTCTCCTCCAAAGACAGAGAATTCTCTACTTGCCCAGACAACCTGTTTCATTTTTTACCGTCCTTCCTGTTGGCAAGATCTTCTCCATACTGAAGGTAAAACCGCTGACCCAACCTTCTGAACTGAGTAAGCATCTAAGAGACATGGAACAGCAGAAGTGCCAAGCAAGAGAAATGGACAAAATAAACTTTCCCTTAAAAAAATGCTTGTACAGCCTGCTTCCGCCCTAGATTCCCAGACAGAGGATGCTACAGTTCTGACTCAGCCAAGGGCTCAGAGACACTGGCAAATCACCCCAGTTTCTGCTCCCCAGCAGACTCACATTTTCTAATTTTCGGGCTTTTGGAGCCCCCTCGGGACGGGCACTGAGGGTGGGGTCAGATGCTCTAGACTCCACGTCTTTTGCCTCCATGCAGATGGCCCTTACTCTGTTGTTACAGAGGGGCTTCCACCTAAGATTACACGTGAACAAAGGATTCCCAGCAAAAAGTGCTTGCCAACCACTGACTGGAAGGATCCCTTTGTTCTTTGGGCCCTGAGCAGTGTGTGAGGTTGTTAGAGAGGCGGCTCTGGACCCCAGCACACGGGGAAGAGACAGCCCCCAACTCCTGCAGGAACGGAGCCCCTTTCATTCAGCAGGAAAGGGCTCCTGAGCTTGATGGGAGAATGACAGGGTAGGTAGCCACACCTGAGCTGCCTGCAGGCCCTGCAAAGAGAAGACTTTATAACAGAGTTGACTTTGCCCCCTCTCTGTCCCTCTCGGGATGGTGGCCAGGCTTCCTGCCGCCCATTCATTGATCCCAAGCAGCTTCCTTCCTGCCTTCACTGACAGTCATGAGCTCTGTGAGTGTGACTCCAGGGCTGGTGCAGTCAGCCTCTCTTCTCACCGTAAAGTGACATGGACAATGCTAGGTGCCCCGCCACCTTCTGGGATTACTCTGAGAGTCTGTTGAGATGTTGGCTGTCAAGGAGTCGTGAAAGTTTGACAGACATGCAGATGTAAGGTGATACTCTTACATCTGCCGCCAGCATTCAGCTCAGAAAGGAAGGAAGAGAAGAAGAATGAGTGCACTCTGAGTGTGGCAGGTGGTGGCTGGGGAGACACCTGGTGCCTTTCCTTCTCTCCTCCCACTTTCCCATGGTCCCTCCCTCCCTTCCATGAGCCCCGTGTGTACCGGGCCCTTCTGCTCCAATGACGGGACTGCAGTTTGAATATGTAGGTGAGGCCATTCACACCTCTGACAACACAACACCTCCCTGGTGATCACTTCTTGCTCTCTCATTCCCCTGGGCTGGAAATTTCCTCTCTCCCTAAGAAAGGGCTGGTTAAGACGGGGTTAACAGTGTTTGGAGTAGCTGTATCTTAGGACTAGTATAAGCTTCGTGCATTTTTACAGCTCATCTTCCCAAAACAAACAAACAAAAGCCCCAAAACTGTTTGTGTATCACAATGAATTTCTGAATAAAAGTTGAAGTTTGCTAATAAGACTATTTAATTGGCCTGGGTTTGTCCATGCTTGGTCCTAATCATGATTTTTTCTTCCCAGGAACTGAAGCATCTCATCCTTGAAGCGGCTGATGGATTTCTGTTTGTAGTGGCGGCTGAGACAGGGAGAGTGATTTATGTGTCTGACTCTGTTACCCCCGTGCTGAACCAGCCCCAGTCAGAGTGGTTTGGGAGCACCCTCTACGAACAGGTGCATCCTGACGATGTGGAGAAGCTGAGAGAGCAGCTGTGCACCTCAGAAAACTCAATGACAGGTCAGTGTAGCTCTCTCTCTCTCTCTCTCTCTCTCTCTCTCTCTCTCTCTCTCAAGACTTTTCCCTGGAGAAAAATTTCTTTCATTAAACATATCAGGAAGCTGGAGGTCAGAAAAAATTGCCTACAGGTGAGGGATGTATTTGACTTAGCTTGTGTAATAGCTTCATTCATCCTGTAATGTTTTAAAACTTCATTTTTAATACATCATCTTTTTCCTATATTTTACCTGCAATTAGGGCATGTGGCCTCTAGGAAGCACTCTTGACACATTAGTCACACCACATGCTCTGAAATGAGGGTTACGCCTCAAGTGCATGATTATTTGTGAACCTGATTACAGGCACTGATTTCCCAGACCTTACTTACCGGAAATGAAATTTCTCATTGAGACGTTTAAATACAGTCAGCTCTGCTCTAAGCCAAAATGCATGTCATAAAAATCACTACCGTAAACAGAATCATGAAACAAAACCCACAGGGCTCAGTGGGAGAAAGCGGGCTAGGAACACAACACTCAAAAATTTGTCAGTGACAGGTAAGAACAAAACGAGGAACCTGATAAAAACGGGAGCACGGCTTGACACGTTCGATGGTGAAGAAATTTATAAATATCACCATAAATACGGCACTTGACCTTGAAACTGACTTGAAGTTTACTTACGGAAGCGAGCCTCAGAAGGGCTGCCACTTGGGTGTTCCTGTGAAATGGTGTGAGGAGAGGCCTGCGAAATCAGGCAGAAATCAAAAGCTGTAACACCAGATGCTGGACAGGTTATGGCTCACAACACACACGGGAAATTGAGGCAGCTGCCGTGTGCACTTTGTGAATTCCTATGTGGCTGAGTTCAGCTGGGTGCGGCTTTCTGTGTTCATCTAGTGTGTCTTGCAGGTGAAACCATGCATAAGCAAACACAAAATTCACATTCTGCTCAGATTGTCCCCCAATGGATCAACGGCACTGGACCAGATTTGCGTTTCCAAAACAAGCGTTATAGTGGAGCTGACTTATACCGTAATACTTGTATCCCCTTTATGATGGGTCTGTTTGTGCGGTGGTGTTCTTCCTGCCACACTGAGAGCTGCTGGATTCTCATCCACTTCTGTGTCTGCCTGCAGAGCCTTACTCAGTGCTTGGCATGCGGTAGGCGTTCAGCGGAAGCCTGGTGAGCAAATGAGGCAGTGCTTTGCTCGTTGTATAGTCTGCTAGGGCTGCCATAACAAGATACCACAGACTGAGTGGCTTAAACAACTGACATTTATCCTCTCACAGTTTTGGAGGCTGAAAGTCCAAGATCAAGGTGCTGACAGGTTTGGTTTCTGGTGGGACCTCTCTCCCAGGCCTGTAGACGGCCGCCTTCTCACTCTGTGCTCACATGGACTTTCCTCTGTGTCCACACATCTGTGGTGTCTCTCCCTCTTTATTTATTTATCTTTGGCTGCGTTGGGTCTTCGTTGCTGCGTGCGGGCTTTCTCTAGTTGCGGCGAGTGGGGGCAGCGCTTCGTTGTGGTGCGTGGGCTTCTTACTGCAGTGGCTTCTCTTGTTGCGGAGCACGGGGTCTAGGTGCACGGGCTCAGCAGTTGTGGCTTGCAGGTTGTAGAGCGCGGGCTCAGTGGTTGTGGCGCACAGGCTTAGTTGCTTCACGGCATGTGGGATCTTCCTGGACCAGGGCTCGAACCTGTGTCCCCTGCATCGGCAGGCTGATTCTTAACCACTGCTCCACCAGGAAAGTCCCACTCCCTCTTTCTTCTTATAGGGACACCAGACCTACTGGATTCGGGCCATACTCTTTTGACTTTATTCACCTCCTTAAAGGCCCTGTGTCCAAATACAGTCACATTCTGAGGTTCTGGGGGGCTAGGATTTCAAGATATCAATTTAGGGGGGACACAGTCCAGTCCATAACACCTGTGATAAGACTGAATCAGATGTTGTCAAAAGTGACAGCAGTACCACTGTTTCTGAACGGTAATAGTCATTTTCTCAGTGTTGGTTATCGACGATACATGAAAAGGAGGGAGAAGATAAAGGCTTAAGGTGTGAGGACAGAGCCTACATTGTGCTTATCTCGTGTCTCCTGAAATGGTGACACGTGACCGTACTTGTAAAACAACGGCGCTGAAACAGACGCAAAGAAAGACGTGCTCTGCCATCCCCCAGCCTGGGGTGAATTAGAGAACTCCCTGTAGAAATCGTTGGGAACACACCTTGTAAAGTTAGATATCTGGGAGGGATGTGAAAGGGAAATAAAGCAGCCAGGAAGTGTTGGTTTGACAGCTGAAATCACCTTCTGTGGAAAGAGCTGTCTTTTTCCAGACTTCAGTGTTTGAACACAGGATGTGGCTTTTTGAAACCAGTCAGGAGACCCAGCTGGGGCAGTTGGTGGGGGAAGTGATGGTCAAGGGCAGGTCAGGCTCTGGGTCAAGGGTTTAGCCAGCGGGCTCACCAGAGTTGGGTGGACACTTCTGTCTGTGGGAAGTCTTAATGTGTCTGGCAATGTTTAAAGGGGCAGAGTGAACCACATTTGGACAGAAATGTCCCTGGAGTGGACCCTGGATGGTGGCCTTGGTGTCCTTCACCTCCAAAAAGTTCCTTGTGCTCTTTTTTCTTTTTCCTTTCCTCTCTTCCTTCCTTTCTTTCTTCCTCCCTTCCTCCCTCCCTCCCTCTTTCTCTCTCTCCTTTTTTTTCCTAAGAACACTGAACACGAGATCCCTCCTTACTCCATTTTAAAGTGTACGTTACTGCATCCTTAACTATAGGTACAGTATTGAAAGCAGATCTCTAGAACGTACTCATCTTGCATAACTGAAACTTTATACCCATTAAGCACAAACTCCCCATTTCCCCTTCCCCCCAGCCCCTGGTAACCACCATTCCCCTCTCTGCCTCGATGAGTCTGACTACTTTAGGCACCTCGTATAAGACGAATCAGGCAGTATTTGGCCTTCTGTGACTGGCTCATTTCACTTAGCATACTGTCATCTAGGTTCAAACCTATTGTCGCAAATGATAAGACTAACTTCTTTAAGGCTGGATAATATTCCATTGTATGTATATACCACATTTTCTTTATCCATTCATCTGTCAACGGGCATTTGGATTGTTTCTGTATCTTGGCTATTGTGAACAATGCCGCAGTGGACGTGGGAGTGTAGATAGCTCTTTGAGATCCTGCTTGCAGTCCTTTTGGATATACACTATAGCCAGAAGTGGGGCTGCTCCCAGGCAGGGTTGATTCTCACCCAGGCTCTCCTCATATAACAAAAAAGGTGTTTACTAGAAGCTCTAAGTTTATGTTTGACTGGCTTTGCAACACCAGCAGAAACTGTTAGCCTTCCCAGTACTTCCAGCAAATGTCCCAGGATTGGCTCTCTTGGATCAGCTTGGGACACCCTATTCCGGTGGCTAGGGAGTCTGAGCTTCTCCATCCAAGGCACTTGGACCCAAGAGTTGGGGAGATGTGATTTCCCAGAGGAAATTAGGGCAGTCACTAAAAGTTGGCCCTGGCTGGGAGAGCCAGGCTCTGGGCGTTAGAAGTGATGCCCATGGGGAAGGATGGGCGTTCTCCTGGAGAACGGGGAGCACCTTCTCCTCTTGCCGGGAATGCTGGGGATATTGGGGTTACAGGATTCTGAGCTGAAGATGGAGCCAGTGTCAGTTATGAAGGAGGGCAGTGATCAGGTAAAAGTTTGATGGAGGGAGGGGCTGCCAAAATAATTACTGTGGGTCTTGGAGTGACCTGAGCCCCAGCTCACTGTGTGGAAGGAGAGGAACCAAGGAGAGGCCCAGGCTTTCTAGGTGGTGGCAGAGCCTCTGACTATAACTGGATGTGCCCGAGGGGTGGGGTCAGAGGGCAAGCAGCACAGAGCTGGGTGCAGAGAGAGCGAGTCCTTCTCTGTATCTTCCATGATCTATCCCAAGACCCCACCCACTCACCACCACTGTGGCTGCTGAACTCTGGAAAGCGCTGATCCTGGTGAGCAGAAACTGGAAACGCCTTGTCAGTGACCCTGTGCTGTGCAGGAAGTGCCTGGCGGCCCCAGCTGGGAAGCAGACGTGGAAGAGGATAACCCGTGGCCTTGTCAAGACTAGGTTTATTTGGCCCATTTCCCCACTCTGCTCTTCTGTGGCTCTGTTTCTGCTTGACTCTTCCTTCATTCAGAGAATTGGGTCAGCCTTTTGGTTCAGTAGAGGGAAGAACTTTGCAATAGTTAGGACTGTCCAAAGGCACAAAGAGTGCAAGCCAAGGCTGGATTAACCTTCCTTCCTTCCTTCCTTCCTTCCTTCCTTCCTTCCTTCCTTCCTTCATCCCTCCCTCCCTCCCTCTCTTCCTTCCTTTCTTTTCCTTCCTTCTTTCCTCTTTCCCCCTCTTTCTTTATCCAGTCACTACTTTTTAAAAATCATTGGGGACTTCCCTGGTGGTGCAGTGGTTAAGACTCTGTGCTCCCAACGCAGGGGGCCTGGGTTCGCTCCCTGTTCGGGGAACTAGATCCCACATGCATGCCGTAACTAAGAGTTCACATGCCACAACTAAGGACCCTGCCTGCCTCAACCAAGACCTGGTGCAACCAAATAAATAAGTAAATAAATATTTTTTTAAAAATCATTTATTCATTCATTCAACAATTACCTGTTTTGCATGGCCATAGAAAGGCCATTTGGGTTGCAGCCTCTCCTTCCCAGTCACCGACAGGAGTTTCCAGCTGTTGTTGAATGAATGGACCCCCGTTTCTTAATGGTTCCAAATTATTTGTGATAATCTGGGGAGAGCCCCAGCCAGGTCGGTCCCTGAGGCCTTTGGCTGGAAAGCTGCAGTGCATGATTCACATGTCCCAGTCAGCTGTGATTAAGCTTCCCTATCTCCCTGAGAGCTTCGCTGAAGTCCAGAGATACTTTCAGCCTTGGATCACAGGATTTGGCCGGGCCGTGGTCCGGGCACAGATAGCAGCTCACCAGGAAGCCATGCTCAGCCGGCTCTGCCGGCTGACCTGTCATCACGCTGTTTCTGGGAGCGGTTAAAGATGCCGCATCTGCTGTGCAGTCTCCCTGCTCGTCCGCGAGAGGCGACGCCTTTGGGACCCATTGCACGTTTTGCTTTTATTTTCTCACTCAACCCTAACAGTGAACTATTAATAACTACAACAAACTCTCTTACATTCTTATAGCACGTTTTTACCACTTTAGTGGATATGAGCCCAGGCTGCGCCTGCATCTCCTAAGAGCATCTTAGAAATCATAGGCCCTCTGGGCCTAGACTCAAGAGCTACATTTTAATGAGATCCCCAAGGGATTTATATGCACATTCTAGATTGAGAAGCCCTGAACTAAAGAATTTAGCAAGTTGTGGTTGGGGTCTTGCAGCTGCTGGGGTCGGGGACATTCTTCGACTGCTGGGACCGGCAGGAAGCGGTGGGATTGGCCCCAGAGACCTCTTGGATTTGCCCAGCTCTCAGGCCCGAGGCCAGGCCTTTGGGGAGAGCAGTTGGAGGAGCAGCCCTCGGAGGCTTGATGCCCAGGGCACTGGCTGGCCAGGCAGGGGCATGAGCGCAGCCCTGGGGCCTTGCTGTGCAGTCCAGACATGGCAGACTCTCCACCAGGGTCAGGAGGAGGTTTGCAGGGTCGGCAGTTGGCATCCTCCCCTGCACAAGAGGAGGAGAGCAAGGAGCTGAGGGCGGGCTCACACTGCGCCCTCGCGGACCCTCTGGAGCAGAAGCAAACTAGTTACGCATGGCACCGCAGAGGACAGCAGGCCCGCCTGGGAAAAGAGCTGACGGTAGTCAGCGTTCAGCCTCACCCACCCAAGGCAGCTGGGCCTCCGTCGTAACATTTTGCAAAGGAGGGCAAGGACAAAACTGTGTTGGACTCAGCCACGCAGTTGGGTCCTTCCGGGAAGAATGTCAGGCCAATAATTGGTCCCCCAGGGGTCCCATGAAGTCCACCCCGGTGATATCAGCTCTGGAAAAATATAGTCTGTTTCCAAATGTCAGTCATGAAGGTAACTTCATGAAAACCATACTTGCAAATCTATAGCTTATTTTCTTTGGAATAGCCACACTTAGTCTTTGGACTAACGCCAGACTCAGCTCCTAAACACATTCATCAGTCCCTTTCTTGCCATATTAGGTAACGTAGATAAATGTGCCCCCCCCCAAAAATCCTTATTTTATCTGAGTCAACTATTAACACTGTGATTGGGTTTCTGCTGTTTTGAAATAGAAATAAAGTGTTTTAGTGGCAAGCAAAGCATGTTTATTTGATTCAGGCTCCTTAGAAATTGCCCAGTTGTGTAGTAAACACTTAGGCCACCGGAAACAGCGTTTAGAGTTGGGTCGCCAGAGGTGCTTGGTAAATGCACGTGAGAGCGCAGTCGGAGAATCACGAGCTGGTTAGTTTCATGTCTTCCTAGTGACTTTTCCACTAGAAACCGCAACCTACTTAGATCTGTTATCCCAGGTGTTTCTCTGGCGCCAGTTCAGTTCTTTCTCATTGTTAAATATTTATACAACCTGCCTTGTTTTGCTTTGCTACATACATAGCATGTTGTTGCTGCTGAACTGTTTGTGTTTTTCTCACATATTTTATGTTGAACGATATTTCATGAATCTGGACAGATTTCCAGCTTGGGTTGCTGGGTTCATTATCACTCTGGTGTCACCGCGGATAAAGGAGTTGGGCATTGTTTTCACACACGTCGCAGATTGTGGCTGGACGGCCAGCTTCCCTGCCATCAAGGAGAGCAGAGAGAGCTCACCCCAGCCTGCATGTGTGCTCACCAGGGCGGCTGAGGGGTGAGATGGGGTGGGCACGGGGGCTGAGGGGAGACCACTGGGGGTCGTGGAAGCATCCCTACGCTTGGAGTCAGATGGACCTGGTGACAGTTCAGTTCATGGCCCTTTATTTTGTGTGAATGACTTAATCTCCCTGGACTAAGTTTCCTCACCTGTAGATGCAGACAATAATATGCCCCCTACAGGACTGCGTTGAAGCATGCACGACAGGACATATGGGATAGTATTAATGACTGTGTTTGAGAACTGTGGAGATTTCATGCACTTTTTTTTTTTTTTTTTTTTTTTTTTTTTTTGCTGTACGCGGGCCTCTCACTGTTGTGGCCCCTCCCACTGCGGAGCACAGGCTCCAGACGCACAGGCCCAGCGGCCATGGCTCACAGGCCCAGCTGCTCCGCGGCATGTGGGATCTTCCCTGACCAGGGCACGAACCCGCGTCCCCTGCATTGGCAGGCGGACTCTCAACCACTGCGCCACCAGGGAAGCCCTCATTCACTTTTAAATAACTGAAAATTGTATTTAAATTAATTATATCGTGTTAAAATTATATTTAAACACTGATGTGGATCAGTGGTTTTCCAAACTATCTGTCTTGCTTGCTTTATTTCTCTTCTTACCCCTATAAAACCTGTCTTAGGATTTTGGGAGCCAGCCTGGGTGGGGGGAGTCAAGGTAACGAGGGTGTGGGAATTATCCTGGGGCGGTGATGCAGACAGGGGTTAGGATGGTGTCTTAGTTTCCTTGAGATGCAGTTACAAATTACCACAAACTGGGCAGCCTAAAACAACAGGAATTTACTCTCTCACAGTTCTGGAGGTCAGAAGTCCAGAATCGAGATGTCAGCAGGGTCGAGTCCTCCTGTAGGCTCTGGGGGAGACTCTCTCAGCTTCTGATTGTGGCCAGCAATCCCTGACGTTCCTTGACTTGTAGACACATCACTCCCATCTCTGCCTTCTCATCACATGGCGTGTGTGTCTCTGTGTCCAGAGTTCCCTCTTCTCACAAGGATGCCAGATGTACTGAATCAGGAGCCACCCTGATAGAGTATGACCTCCTCTTAACTTGGTTATAGCTGCAAAGACCCTATTTCCAAATCTTGTCACATTCACAAGTTCTGGGTAGATGTGCATTCTGCAGACCTACCATTCAACCCAGTACAGGAAGTGCAGGGGAGTCGGAGATTCAAGACATGCTTAGGCAGCAAAACCAACAGGGGGAGATGATCCACTGACCCTAGTTCTATCACTACCCAAATTATGTTTAAAAAGCTGATGATCTAGGGCCTTTGGTGACCTTTTGTTGCTGCCTGGATTGTCACTGACAAGTTTCTTCCACCAGAAGTGAGTTGGACTGGGGAGAGCTGGAGGTACCCCCTCAATGGCCCCGACTTGTCACGTTGAATCAAGTCACAAAGCTCATCCCTTCCCGTCATGCGTTTGCACCCCAGTGGATCCCTTTGGACCCATCAGCCTGCTTTCATGATCAGCTTGGCTACAATGCAGAATGTGCTCAGTGTACGGTGCTGGGAAGCAAAGAGACTCAGTGCTGTGCCTTGTGTATAACTGTGGGTCACCCTGCAGCGTGAGTCGACAGTGTCACGACCCCAGGACTGGGTCTTGCAGCCCAGTGGGTGGGGTGGATTTTGCGTGCCCCTCCCCCAACTATGCATGGCGCTCCTTCAGATCTGAGCCTCAGCAGAGGTAGGGCTGTGCTCTCCCAGTTCCTCTCCTTCATGCTCGCCCCCCGCTTCACTTCCTTCTGGCTGGACCTGCTGACGCTCGCCCCCATCCATCTGAAGGAGGGGGAAGCCTGCCCGAAGGCAGGATACAGAGCAGCCTCTCAGAGTTGGTGGGGCCTGGCATTCAGTCACCCCTCCCGACCGGGATGGGCAGTCTCATTCCCGCCTCTCATGCTCCCTCCAGCTCCTAGCCTGGGCTTCCGTCTCTCTCTGCCTGCCCTCCTTCCGACCTGATTCACTGCGTGATACTGAGTCCCGCCCACTGCCCCCTGTCTTGGGCCAGACCTGCCACTTTGCACTGTCTTCACGGACAGAGCAGAGCCAGCCACAGTCCAGAGGCAGGGCCAAGGCCGTGTGGTGCTGAGAGCACTGGAAGGTCGCCACGGCTGAGGGCAGGCTCAGACGGGGAGAGAGCAGGGGTCCAGGTCAGGGCCTGAAGCTAGAGAGGGAGCTGGGTGATGCTAGGATGGCCGAGGGCAGGGAACAAGCAGGGCACATCTGAGAGGGGAGGTGGAGTTTGTCCTCCAGCTTGGGCCGTGTTCTGCTGTGACACAGACCTGGCCTGCTCAGGCCTGTCTCTGCCCGTCTTCAAGGTATAGAATCAGTTTCCAGATGTAGGACTTAGAAGGTTGGTGCAGCCACTGTGCCTGCGTTTCCTGAGGCTTCCTTTGGAGTCGGGCCCTGCAGCTAGGGCAGGGCACCCATCCCCTCTCCAGACCCAGACTCTTTCCTCTTCCTGTCCTTGCCTCCCCTTGTCTCAGGACCTGTCCTGCGTTGTCCGGAGTAACAGCTTGTTGGGAAAGGGTCCAAAACTTAAGTGTGCCCAGCTTTACAAGTCTGCAAGAGGCCTGCCTAGGAATGGCACTGAATGATTGGGTTTTCCATTCATCATGGAGCACACCTCTGCAAGAGAAGTTACGGAGAGGCGCACAGATTCCTGCACAGAGGGGCTTCCAGGAAGGCAGGGAGGCATCCAGGGATGCAGGTGAAACAGCCGCCACTGGGAATCTTGTGTTCATTGTATTTATGTACAGCCAAGTGGATTCTCCCCTTTGGTGTTAGAGAACCAGCCGCTTCCCCTTCAAGTGAGGGCCTCCCTGGGTGAATCGAGGGAGCCCTCGGCCTCTGCCCAGGCTGTGCCAGGTTTGAGAAGAGAGGGGAGCAGGGCTGCCACATCCAGGGAGAGAAGTAGTCTTTTCCCAGCTAGCAAGAGCAGTGAGTCTGTCCTGAGAAAGGGAGAGCCTGAGGTTAACGTTCTTAAACAGGTCAGCATACACATTTTCCATCCCATTATAAAGGTATGTGAATTAGACTTGAGAACTCTAAATCTTGCTTCAAATTCACGCCCAGATTTAACCATATCAAAGAACCACTGGTGCGTTTCTCTGAAACGCTAAAATCACCCCCTAAAGATCTGTTCCCTACATGCTCATTTCTGTATCCTGGCTTTTCTTGAACTGAGGAACATGCAGGAGGCGCTTGAAACACAGCTGCTTTGTAAATAAGTTTTTAAATTCCCAGCCCCTGACACAGTGGTTCTCAAGCTTGATGCACATCAGAATTTTATTGGATGTTCTAAAAATTCTAATGTCAGGGCTTCACCACGTTTCTCTGATTTTAATTAATTGTGTTGTGGTCAAGCCCAGGCATCTGTATTTGTAAGAGCAGCCCTGGTGATTCCAGTGTGAACTAGAGGTTGAGAATTGCTGTATCCTGGTGTATCCCCCGCCAAATAAAACCCAATCCAATCAAATAATACGGCCCCATCTGTTTTACACTAGGAGGGGGATTTCAGCAAGATCAAAATAACAAAGAAACAAAATGTTAAAAATGTAATCGTGTAGCAACACGGTTGAAAAATGAACAGCTTCAGCATTTTAGAACCTGTTTGCGAGAGTCTTGATTTCTTAATGAGGTATCTTTTGTCCTAAGTTTGATGCTCAAGAAATAAAGACCTTTTTTTACCTTCCATGTATGAGAGGAAACTATAACAAAAATAATCTATAAGTAGCATTGTTTTTAGGCAGATGAAATTATTTGGAGTTAGTTTAGGACATTTGAAAAGACACGTGGAGTCATTGCTTCCTGCTGGTATGATTTCGGTTTCAGTAATATTCTCACGTGATGGTCACATTGTGTAATGCTTTGGTTAAAAATAACTTGATTGCAAAAACCCCAGCGTGATCAAGAAAATTAAAATAGTTTCCTTTGGTTTCACTAAAAAGAGACATATTTCCTCTGAAAGGTTGTGACTCAGCCAAATGGTTAAATAAAAATGCACACATAGCACTGACCTTTCCTGTTTATTGCTCTCTCAATAGAAGCTAATTGAGGAAAACATCTACATTCGGTTTTCCCTTTGTTTTTGTTTTTTTAACATCTTTATTGGAGTATAATTGCTTTACATTGTTGTGTTAGTCGCTGCTCTATAACAAAGTGAATCAGCTCTGCGTATACATATATCCCCATATCCCCTCCCTCTTGCATCTCCCTCCCACCCTCCCTATCCCGCCCCTCTAGGTGGTCACAAAGCACCGAGCTGATATCCCTGTGCTATGCGGCTGCTTCCCACTAGCTATGTGGCTGCTTCCCACTAGCTATGTATTTTACATTTGGTAGTGTATATGTATCCATGCCACTCTCTCACTTCGTCCCAGCTTACCCTTCCCCCTCCCCGTGGCCTCAAGTCCATTTTCTACGTCTGCATCTTTATTCCTGTCCTGCCCCTAGGTTCTTCAGAACCTTTTTTTTTTCTTTTTTAGATTCCATACATATGTGTTAGCATATGGTATTTGTTTTTCTCTTTCTGACTTACTTCACTCTGTATGACAGACTCTAGGTCCATCCACGTCACTACAAATAACTCAGTTTCGTTTCTTTTTATGGCTGAGTAATATTCCATTGTATATATGTGCCACATCTTCTTTATCCATTCATCTGTCGATGGACACTTAGGTTGTTTCCATGTCCTGGCTCTTCTTTTCTTATCCACCAGTTTTCTCAGGCTGTGATCCGACGGGTGGGTTTCAGTTCTCCCCTCTCTGGTGATGATGTAAGTTACTCTCCAATGAGTGACTGACAGTGTCATTCTTTAACCTTGAGTTGAAGGCTCATATTCTGGGGATCTAGAGTCGCTAGAGCTGTGCATTGTATGGACCTCAGAGGTCACATGGGCTGACTCTTCTCTGGATCACGCAGCTCCTTCCAGAGCACGCCTCTGGAGTGGGCGCCTGGCTCCTTCTGGAATGTCCACGGGCGCAGAGCTGACGGCCTCGGCAGATAGCCCTGTCTGCTTTGGGATAATATCCCTGTGCTCAGTCAGTTTGGTCACCCCAGCCCCTGTTCTAACCAGCACAGCTGACTTGTCTGATAGGACTGGGAGTCTGCACACACGCATACAACACACACACGTGGGGTGGCGAGTGAAGGACATGGACTTGGGAGACAGAGTCTGCCATGAGTCTGGGTCCTGGTTTCACTCTCGCCCGGCGAGGCAGCCTTGAACGGAGGCCGGGTTCTCCCTGGGCCTTGGTTTCCTCCTCAGGGTTGGCGTACAGCTGGTGCCTAAGACGGTGCCTGGCCTGTGCTGCGTGCTCAAAGCTCGTGGGCATCCACTCCCTGCAGCCGGCAGCCTTGGTCTCAGGTGGAGTCCCCAGACACCACGCCTGGTTGGGGGTTCGTGCACACACCTCCTAAAAGAGCCCCCCGAAGAGGAATGGTGAGGGAGAGGCAGTGTGGGTCAGAGGCGGCGCCACGCCAGGTTGGGTTCAGGAGAGGTCAGCTTCAGCCTGATGCCACAGGGAGCTCGTGCCAGAGTTTGTCCCACCCGGAGGAAAGGAAGACGGCTGTCATTGGTCACAGACCTCGAGGGGAGCGTGTAACTCCCGGGCACCTTTAGGCCGGGCGGCTTCCAAGTGGCTCCAAGCACACGCCTCTGAGAAGATGCACGTGCGAGCCGTTAGCTGAAGCACCTCCAGCAGCTGGAAGAGGGATCTGCTGGTCAGATTGTACAAGAGATCCAGGGAACTTGGCTGGGACAATAGCAGTGGCCACGACATCCCTCGAAGTAAAGAAGCCCGAGGCGGGAGATGACGATCCTCAGGCTTGCCCACAAAAGCAGCTGAGGCTTGTCCTAGACAGCCTGACAAAGCAAGTCTTTGGATTCGCCACTGTCCCAGGTCTCTAGCACTGGCAACAGCCGGGCCCAAGGCAGAAGCCAGCTCCCAGGGCTTGACCACTAAGTCTTCATGGATGAAGGGGAAACCTCTTCCTGGGAGGCAAATTGCATGTCTTTATTTAATCCAACAGATATTTATTTAGCACACGTCACTGTGTTAGAAACTGAAAATACAGCTGTGGGTGAAACAAACATGGTCACCATCTATGATGGAGCTTTTGGTATGGCTGGGGGAAAATAGCAAACATGGTCAGACGAATATAGAATTTAAATGGTGATGTGTTCTAAGGGGAAAAAACAGGAGTCTAAACACAGTAAGAGGGGACCCCGGCTCCCATGTTAGCAGTAGTGGGGAGAGTGGCACAAGGAAAGTCCTCTCTGAGGAAATGATTGTTAAGTTGGGACCTGAAGGATATGAATAGGGATTAGCAATCTGTAGGGCCTGGAGTGTCAAGAACTTCCCCAGCCATGGGACCAACACGTGAAAAGGCCCTGTGGCAGGGAAGGTACTGTCGAGTCTGGGGAGGTGAATAAGGCCATGGAGTGCGATGGGGGAAAGGCCAGGCCAGTGGCAGCCACGGAGGACCATTACTCATTAGAATTTACTCAAAGTGCAAGAAGCAGTCCCTGAGCACGTTATCATGCTCCGATTTTCATTTTTATGCGTTTTCTGGTGCAGGGAAAGAAATGGTTTTATTTGGAATCCAAGAATGAAAGGAACTAATATATACATACTACCTGAGGTGCTCTGTGAAGTAACTTCACAAATATTTCTCACGTAATCTCATGACAAGCCGTTTTTTGTTTCTGTTTTTTTACATGTGGATATCCAATTGTTCTAGCACCTTGTTGAAAAGACTGTCCCTTCTCCACTTAATGGCCTTTGCATCTTTGTCAAAAATCACCTATCGCTGTGTGTGTCGGTCCATTTCCGGACTCTCTATGCTGGTCTATTGATCTCTTTGTCTGTTCATACACCGGCTCCACAGTGTCTTGATCACTGCAGCTTGATCATGAAATCAGGTAGTGTTCATCTTCCAACTTCTTCTCTAGAGCAATTTTGGTTGTCTAGGTCCTTTGCAGTCCCATATGAATTTTAGAATCAGCTTGTCTGATCCTACAAAAAAAGTGTGATGGGATTTTGATTGAGGTTGCATCAAATCTATTAATCAATTTAGGAAGAACTGACATCTTAACAATACTGAGTCTTCTGACTCGTGAGTACTGTGTACCTCTCCATTTATTTAGTTTCTCTTTAATTTCTTTCAGCATTATTTTGTTATTATCATGGTACAGATCTTGCACATCTGTCAGATTTATCTCTAAGTATTTTGTATTTTTATGCTTTTGTAAATGGTATTTTTCTCATTTAAAGTTCTAATAGATGGAATATAGAAGTAGAATTGATTCTTTTTCTTGCCTGATTGCATTGTCTAGAACTTATATGTAAAATATAATGTAGAAAAGAAGTAGTGAGAGTGGATATCTTTGTTCTTTTTATGATGATACAAAGTATTTAGTCTGTCAACATTAAGTATTATCTTAGCTTCAGTTTTTCATAGACCTGAGATTTGAGTTAAGTTATCTTCTACACAAAGTTTGCAGAGTGTTTTTATTACAAATTGATGTTGGATTTTGTCAGATACTTCTGTGGCATCCATCATGATAATAGTATGGTTTTTCCTTTTTAGTTTGTGCATGCAATGAATTACATTGTTTGATTTTCAGAAGTAAAGCCAATCTTGCATTCCTGGGGTAAACTTTACTTGGATGTGATGTATTATACTTTTTACGTATTGTTGGATTTGACTTGCTAACATTTTGTTTAAAAATTTTTATGTCCATGTTCGTGAGGGATATTGGTCTGCAGGTTTTTTGTTTTGGGGTTTTTTTTTCTGGTAGTATCTTTGCTCTACTGTCTTGTCACTTGCATTGACCCCTATGAGAAACCTGCTGTCATCTTTACCTTTGTTCCGCTTTTCTTCTCTGGCTGGTTTTAAGGTATTTCTCTTTGTCATTGGTACTGAACAACTTGATTATGATTTGGCTTAGTACAGTTTTCTTATGTTTATTATGCTTGGGGTTCATTTAGCTTCTTTGGTCTTCAGGTTTATAGTTTTCATCAAATTTATTTAAAATAGCAGCTATTCATTCTTCATATTTTTTTTTCTATCTCCATCTTTCTTTCCTGTTTCAGGGACTCCAGTTACCTGTATATTAGACTGGCTGAAGTTGTTCCACAGTTCTTTGATGCTCTTTTTATTTTATTATCTCTGTTTCTTTTTCTTCTTAAAAATCCTTTTATCTCTGTGTATTTCACTTTAAATAGTTTTTTTCTATGTCTCCAAGTTCACCACTCTTTCTTCTGTGATGCCTAATTTGCTATTAATTCCATCCTGTGAATTTTTTATCTTAGACATTGTAGTTTTTGTATCCAGAACTTCCATTTTTTCAGTGTTTAAGTTTTTACTGTCCTTTCTGATGTTTCAGTTGGCGTTTTCCCTGTCCTCAGATGGTCTCCTCACATGCATGTTCTCATGAGTACACTGGTACTGATTCAAGGGGGACCCTCTACAGATCTCTGGGGTTCTCTATGTGGACCTCTCTCCCTCCTTGTACTCTGTCCTGTGGATTCTAGCTGCTTGGTCTTCCTGGTCTCTCAGCTTGATTTCCTCAACTCAGGGAGTCCGCTGGGCTCAGCCTGGGTGCCCTGTGCCTATGGTGCAGCCTGGAGTTCTCCAGGTAGTGTGGTTGGGGATTGTAGGGCTCAACCTGTGTGTTTCCTATCTCTCACAGATCCCTTTGCTTCACCGCCTCGTGTCCAGTGTTTTGAGCACTACTGTTCTGTGTTGTTCAGTAGTTTTGTCAGTTGTTTCGACTGTTTCAGAAGGGAAGGCAAATCTGGCCTCTGTTACTCTGTGTTGGTTGGAAGCAGAAGTCCTTATATTTCTTTGAATGTCTCTCCTCTGTCAGCTCTGTTTTGCAATTCCCGTGATGGATCTCCTGACTGTTCCCTCAGAACCTTAGATGTTTGCTTATCACACTCACCTCCTTTTTCTTTTTCCGTGATGTCTGGGGCAGTTTCTCGATGGATCTTTCTAATTCAGCAAATTGAGCTTTCAGCAGTATCGCTTTGTACTGCCTCCGTTTGAGTTTTCAATCCTGAAATCATGTTTTTTATCTAAAACTAATCTTTCCTGGTCTCAGGTTGTTCTCCTTTTATTTATGAAAGATCTCCTCAAATATCGCTGAGATTTGGTATTTCAAAATATTGTTTTCTTTCTTTGGAATGTGCTTCATGGAGTGGAGTGGTATTATTCCAACTTTTCAAATCACTTCCTTCCTTTTTAGGTACTGAATCTTTTCATCTATTAAGTTACCCTTCCCCCTCCCTCACCTTTTTATTCATCCTATGTTCTTAACATTTATTAAGACTTGAGATGATTTAAGTCATTGTATATTTCTTTGAAACTCAATTTGTCTAGCTTGGGGGTCTGGTTGGCTGGCAGGGGCTATGAGGTTGTGCAGGCAGAGGCCGCTGTGTGCTCTGGTTGTGGCAACCTCAAGATGGCAAGGGCATCATTCACTCCTCTCACTAGAATGCTGCCCCTTGGAAGCGGCCTTTCCTCCTCTTCGTGGAGCAGGTTGGCTGCTGTAAGTCAAGGTGATGTGAGAGCTCTGCCCCTGGCCTCTCTGGGTCCAGACTCTGGACCACTTCTCTGCTTTCTGACCCCCTAGTCTCTTTCCTGCTTGCAGATTTAGAGGCTTCTTTTAGGGGACCCTTTCACTTCCTTCCCAGGCAGCCCATTCTTTTGTATTCGTTGAGCCATGTTCATTCTCATCCCATCCTTAGATGTACTGTTTCTTGCAGAAATCCCTCCATGTTTCGGATCCACGTTTCAAGACATCTTCCACTGTTTTTCTGCATGGGTGCACATCGTCCCTGCTACTTTTGTATTTCTTTGATCATTTCATTAGCAATTTGCAGGGGAGGCGAAGCACGACCTGAAATTGCCTTCTCGAGCTACATGTCAACCTGGCCTCTTTCCATACACCAGGCAGCCTCTCTGCAGCAGAGGACAGAGAGCAGGGTTAATCATCCACCCTCAGGCTTGCATTTCTGGCATTTTTGTAGCATGATACCCCAAGAGGAATGTATTTCTTTAAATCACACTCCAGCACATTCTAAACAGGATGAAGAATTTGTACTTTGTCTACAGATTAAATAGCAGAAGAGGTGCCGGCCGGCCACAGGGGGGACTGCGGGGTGACGATTTTATAATGAATAGCAGAGCCCCGGGCTACAGCACGCGGCACTCCAGTGAGTCCACGTCATGTTTGGAATGTGAGCGTTGGAGAAAGCTGTTAGGCTCTGGGGCTTTTCAGCGAGGTACGAGAGCTGTTGTTTAGGTGGATGAGATGGTGTGGCCTGTCACGCCTGCTGGTGCTGTCTGCCCCATCCTTGGTACGGATTTGCCCCAAATGTTCTGGTCTTGGGCTTGTCCCTGCACACAAGGCAATTATCCCTTTGATGCTCTGTGCTGATTTCACCGCTCTCCTTTTGCAGAGCTGCTGCCTACTCCTTGCCCAGTTAGCGACTCCTTACCACCTTCCCCAGATGGTGGAGTGGGGAGATGGAAAGATTGACACAAAAACCAGACTGCTTGGCTGGGAGGCTCCTTCTGAGTGTCCGCGGGGCCTCTTAGTCACCGTGCTCAGTCCTTTATGCCAGCCCTAGCCAAGGGTCCCTGTGAGCCCTTTTGCGTATTTCGTTATTTCACAGCCACAGGGAGAGTCCTGACCCCAGCCACTAGCTTCCTTGGTCCAGAAAAGCAAAAGGGCTCAGAGGAGGGATGTTTCCCCTCAAACCTATCCCTACCCCCAAAAACAGTTCACTCTGTGGGTCAGCCAGGAGCCTGGTCCTGCTCGGTGATCATGATTTGCTCTTGCCAACAGTCACTTCTTCCCAGTATTGATTTAGAAAAAAAGCACAACCTAAAAGTTGACAGTTACGTTTTATTCGGAGACCTTACTGAGGACTATAGCCTGGGAATCAGTCTCTCAGATTGCCCTGAGGAGCCGTCCCAAAGAGGTAAGGGAAGAGCCAGGATATACAGTAACTGCCCTACATTCGAACCTTCAAGTTGCGAGCTTTCAAAGATGCGAACGTGTGTTCGCGTGTCCAGTCACGTAAGTTAGTTCATGTGTCTGGCATACCTTGTCACGTGTGTGCATCCTCTACAAGCGGTTGTGCTTTTGTGTACTTTACAGAACTGTACAGAGTGCAGTAGTACTTTATTTCAAGCTCAGGATGTCCAGAAGCAAGCCTCAAAGCCCGTTGGTGTAGCTGGTACTAGTGTACTTTTCAAGGTACTGTACTGTAAGATTAAAAGTCTTTATTTTCTGTGTGTGTTTGTTTTTTATGTATTATTTGTGTGAAAAGTATTATAAACCTATTCCAGTACAGTACTCTAGAGCCGATTGTGTTAGTTGGGGACCTAGGCTAACTGTTGGACTTACAAACAAGTTGGACTTAACGAATGCGCTCTCGGAACGGAACTCGTTCGTATGTAGGGGACTTACTGTACAGGAGTTTTTGCTAGAAACGAAAACAAACAAATAAAACCAGATAGTTGAACATGAAAAAAAATTACGTTAATCACAAAAAAACAGACATCTCAAGGATGTTAGTCCTGGGAAGAAGTGACTGTTGGCAAAAGCAATCATGATCACCGAGCAGAACCAGGCTCCTGGCTGACCCACAGAGTGAACTGTTTTCGGGGATATGGGAAGATGCAATGAGTCTGGGCTCATTGAAATCATTCCTTTGATTTCATCTTAACTATCTGGGGCCAGTATCCTGCTTTTCTCCATCCTGAATCCCCTCAGGGGGCACCATAAGGCGGCCGCAGTGGCTGATGGCTTGATGGCAGGCAACATTTGTTGTTTACCTGAAAGGCAGGCGACAATATTTTGTCCATACCAGCAAGCTTTTTTTTTGCTGCGGACTGAACACTGTCCCTGGATACTTGGGACAGGGAATCCCAAGCCTGGTGTCTCTCTTTCCCTGAGTGTCAGAGGTAGGCAACATTGGATAGTAATGCTAGCCTTACAGGTTTTATTGCTTCTGAAATCGAAATTATTGTTATTCTTATATAAATCATACGAATTTCCCCAGACAGTTCTGGGACAGTTAGAAGTTTTGCTTTTACAATACGATGTGGCCTATGCAAAGCACATTCAACGTTTGTTGCCAAAGACATCAGGGGACGGGTGGGTCTGTCGGAAGCACATTTCCTAAACATCTGGAATCTCTGGCTCTCCTGCCTCTGTGTGAAGGACAGTGGAACAGCCCTGAAGGCTGGACTCTTCTGTTTGCTTCTGTTCATGGCGTTCTGGGTCCTGGGGTTGGGCCCCAGCCTCTCTCCCCCTGAGCTCCATCTGTACCCCATTTGCAGACCCCTCCCTCCACTGTCCTGCACCCTGCTCAGATCCCTTGGCTTGGGACACCCCTCCCCTCTAGCTCCGCCTCTCTGGACCTCCAGGGCTCCTTCTAATGCCGCCTCTTCCAGGAAGCTTCCCTTGATACCCCTTTGTGCGCTCTGACATGAAGCACTCTCTTTCTGCTCTGTGCTGCCTTTGCACTTGGTCTAGACTTCTCCTCCAGCCCTCAGTTGAGTTGGTTGAATAGCTGGCAGAGAACGGTGCCTTGTCTCCCCCTAACTGTGAGCCTGCTGGAGCTTGCACTTTGAAGTTTCTGTGGCATAGAGCCAGTTCATAGATTCTTGCTCCCTGCGAGCCTTTCAATGTTCATGAGCTTCCACGTGCCCTCTTTCGACAATATTATTTTGACAAAAAACTGCTGCTCCGTGTGGTTAATTTCCATCTCAGGGAAATTGGGCTGCCTTTTGTAGTCCCTTCTTGCCCAAATTCACCGTGTGCCAACCACCCTCCTCTCCTGCCAGCCTGAGTCATGAGCGCCGGATGTGATATGGAAGAACCCTACCCAGCATACGGTCTAGGTGGGGAGAGTTTAACACAACGTGTAACTCGAGCTGGGTAAGGAAGTGTCCCTCGGTTGCTGCCATTAGACCGTGTGTCTTTTCTTACGAAACCCCTTCCAGAGCCAAGTGCCAGTGTCCCAGTGTATAAATAGTTGTGAACTGGCTAGTGTGACACACAGCCTGCCATTCATTGGATGTCACCCAGCTTTCCCTGCCTGGATAACCATACAGAACCAGGGGCCCAGGTTACTAGGGGAGGGCCCTTGTTTACTGCCTCTGTGTTGTTGAGGAGATCTCAGGGGCTCGGCTTCCAGTAGCTGCTCAGGTTTCCTACTGCCAAAGGGAGATGCAGTGAGGCTTGAGGTGGGTGGAGGTGCTCTGAGACAGAAGCCGTAGTCCTAAAACTTCAGGGATCTTTAGAAAATAGGGGGAAAAAAGACTCATGGGGCACGCATTGGAGCACATGAAGATTGTAATTCAGCCACCATACAGTCATGACAGCTTAACCTCCGTGGTAGGTGGTGGCGATTCAGGACAGAGCTATTGGACACCAAACGTGTGGGAGACACCTGGCCTGGGGGACACGAAGAGATCCAAGTCATCTGACCAAGTACAGTAAGTCCCCTACACACAAACGAGTTCCATTCCAAGAGTGCATTCGTAAGTCCAATTTGTTCATAAGTCCAACAGAGTTATCCTAGGTCCCCAACTAACACAATCGGCTCTCTAGTACTGCACTGGAATAGGTTTATAATACTTTTCACACAAATAATACATAAAAACAAACACACACAAATAATAAAGAAGACATTTTGACCCTTCAGTACAGTAGCTGGAAAAGTACAGTAGCACAGTACAAGAGCTGGCATGCAGGGGCTGGCATCGAGTGAACAGGCAAGAAGTGTTACTGACTGGAGGAGGGAGAGGAGGTGGGAGATGGTAGAGCTGAAGGATCGTCAGCAACAGGAGACGGAGGGCACGATGCAGTTTCACTTACGCCTGATGTTGATGGAACGCACGTTCGCATCTTTGAAAGTTCACAACTTGAAGGTTCATACGTAAGGGACTTAGTAGCTATGATGTTAGGGAAAAAGGTGGGCAGTATATTCAAAGGTTCCCCAAGCTTGTCCCCCGCCCCCGCTTATTCACTCAAACGTGAATCTAGGTTCTTCTGGGAAGGGATTTTACTGATGTGATTAAAGTCCCAAGTCAGGTGACCTTAAAAAATGAAGATTATCCAGGTAGGTCTGACCCAATCAGGTAGGCTATTTAAAAGCAAATTATGGGCTTCCCTGGTGGCGCAGTGGTTCAGAGTCCGCCTGCCGATGCAGGGGACACGGATTCGTGCCCCGGTCCGGGAGGATCCCACATGCTGCGGAGCGGCTGGGCCCGTGAGCCATGGCCACTGAGCCTGTGCGTCTGGAGCCTGTGCTCCGTAATGGGAGAGGCCACAACAGTGAGAGGCCCGTGTACAGCAAAAAAAAAAAAAAAAAAAACAAAATCTTTTTTTTTGAAAAAAAAAAAAAAAAAAAAGCAAATCATTTTATCTGGCTGGTGACAGAAGGGAAAGTTGGAGAGATCCGAAGCACAAGAAGGATACCGTTGCTGGCTTTGAAGGTGGAGGGGGCCGTGAGAAGTGATCTGTGAAGGTCTCCCTGAGAGTGACACCCCCCACAAAAAAAGCCAGAATGGAAATGGGCACTTCAGTCCAACAGCTGCAGGGAACCGAACCTGCCAAGACCTTGAATGAGTTTGGAGGTGGTGTCTTCCCAAGAGCCTCGAGACAAGAGCCCAGCCCAGCCAACACCTTCAGTTTGGCCTTGTGGGACCCTGGGCAGAAAACCCAGTCAAGTCCACCCAAACTTGGACCTAAAGAATGTGAGCTAACAAATAGGTGTTGTTTTAAGCCTCTGGGTGTGGGGTAATTTGCTACAGGGCAATAGAAAGGAACACAGGTATTAGGAGGCAGAGCATTCCCTGGGCTGTCGGGGGTTCCCAGAGGAATAGGAGAGGATCCCTGCCCTGAGAAGCTCACATCCTGCCATCACCAGTAAATGGTTGCATGTGGATTTGAAATAGTAGAGCAGCGTTGCAGACGAGATCATTATGAGTGCATTCTTGATGAGGAAAATGTGAAAAAAGAAAGGCCTTCTTTCTAGAGCAAGAATTTTAGAGGGAAGGGGAAGGAGAAGCGCTTTCTGATACATTTCATCTCGTGACTTCCCTTTCATGTTCATCTCCAAGCATTTGCAACAAGTCAAAACCTTGAATGTGACTCAGGCAGTGCTCCTGGGGTAGCATTAATCGGTGCAGCTCAGACCAGAGCAGCCTGAGTTCAGCCAGCTGCTCCGCTCGGGCCCCCAGAGGGTTTCTTTAGAATGGAGCTTTCCCACTCCGCCCAAGCATTTCCCCCTTCCCAAAGCTGAGTGAGCTTTTACTTTTTGTGAACATGTCCCGCTGAACCAGGGACTGCATTGCTAGCACACCCTGTTCTTCTGAGAGCCTCTTGGAGAACTGCCCCCTACCTCTAAAGAAAAAATGGAGACCTGTCCAGGAGCAGAGGGGCCCGAGCGAGGGACAGGAGAGCTAGGTGACCTCGAATCTAGCAGAGTTTCTCAATCTTCCTAGGGTGAGATCCATCTCTCACTCTGATTCCCTCTGAGATCACCTGTAAAGAGGGACCATAGGTATACAGTCTATCATCCGAACCTGGACACTTTGGGAGTGAAAAGAGGCCCTACTAATAACTATGCTGGGACATTGGGCAAAAGCCAGGACCGGCAGGTGTGGTCATTCTAACCATGCCCGCCCTGAGGGGTGCTGCTCCTTCCATAACTCCATCCAAATATAGACATAAATCCATTCCAGTGATGTCCGAGGAATGGCTGAGACAGGCTAGCATAACCTACAGGTCTCTATTAAATCAGAGGGAAAAACTGAAAAGCAGGAAACACACACACAGTTAAGGATTACAAGGAAAAAATCCTTGCATTTTCCTAGTCTAGGTTTCTGATCCTGAAGCAGCTACGGGCTGGCAACGATCTCCTGCAGATGGCTGACCTCTTGTCCCCCTGCCTGCCCATCTGCTTCCGTTTGGTGGCTGCTATCTTAGCATCTGCTGAGGGATATGGCCTCCCAGTTCCCCTGAGCAATCGCTGCTGTGACGAGCACAGACTCTAGTTCGGATCGTGACTCCCCACTCCCCAGTGATGAGAGACCCATCTTGGCTGAATTATTCAGTATCTCTGGGCTTCAGTTTCCCTATGGGAACAATACAACCTACCCAGGGGCTAGCAAGGAGGGGGTGTTGTTGTGAGTTTCTGCCCAGGGTGCCAGGAATAAAGGGCTGCATTGTTTATAGAGAATTAAAAAACAATAACAAAGCCTACTAAAAGTTCATCTGCTTTTTATTATCACCCTGTACCAGCAGTTCTCGGCAATATCAGTGATAAAATATTTCTCCCCTCTGAGGCTGGTGACTCCCGATGCCCTTTTTCCTTCTCCTCACTCTACCTCGGTACACCACTCTGACCTAATTCCCGGGGTTGTGATGTAGATCAAACAAATAATGCATAGAAAATGTTTAATAATATTTTATGATAATAACTGGTCCTTCCTAAGATCCTCTAAAAGTGAATCCCTTGTCTTTCCTTTTCTGTCAGAGGCCAGAGATTGTTGTATTGGTCTGGGCTATTTGGCTGCAAGTAACAGAAATTAAAATTGAACTACTTTAGGCATTAAAGAGGGAACTTATTGGCATCAATGATTTGAACACTGCGAAGGAACTCTTTCACTGGTTTATGTCTTCACTGCTTTCTTAGAGTCAGCTTCATTGTCTTAGATCCAGTTCTCCATGAAGCTGGAATCTTGGCTGCTGAAAAAGCTGTGCTCAGATTCCTAAAGAAAAAGGGGAGAGGTAGAAATGGTCACATTTTGCCTATGGAGGATTCTGATTGGCCTGGCTGGACCATGTCCTAGTCTTGGAGCCAGTCACTATGGACAGAGGAGGAGTGAGGTCCAGTGATTGGTCCAGCTTGTGTCAGGTTGCCCAGCCCTCACCCATTCACTGTGGGCACAGGGTGGATGAGGTGCTATGATTGGCCTGGCTTGTGTCAGGTACCCAACACTCAACCAATCACTACATCCCAGGAGATGGGATCTTATAAGATGGCAGCTTCTTGTTTGACTTCCATAATAAAGGAATGGCACAAGGTAACCAACAAGGTCCTACTGTATAGCACAGGGAACTCTACCCAATATTCTGTGATAACCTACATGAGAAAAGAATCTAAAAAAGAATGAGTGTATGTATATGTAGAGCTGAATCACTTTGCTCTACACCTGAAACTAACACAACAATGTTGTAAATCAACTATACTTCAATAAAATTAAAATATTTTTTTTAAAAAAGGAATAACACAAGAACATTGTGGTGGGGGAGGTTCTGGGTGGATAGAGGAGCAGTTGTCCTTAGCAACTCTACTGCCCATTCAGAGACCCCCGCTTCTGGTTTGAGAAGAAAATAGCTTGGCTACAACTTCAGAATTGGTATATTTGTACCCTCAGTTGTGTCCAAACACCTGCCAGAGATAATGAAAAATAGGAAAATGTACCCACCCTCGGTAACAGAAGGCCCATTCTCTCCCAGGCTCAGTAGCTGTAGCTCATGCTCTGGAGTTTGTTCTGGAACAGGCCTCGTGCACTCTGCTTAGGTTCCTCTGCTGTGGGGTATTTGTTCCTGTGTGCACAGCTGCTGGAATGGCTGGGCTCAGCCTTTTGAGAATGAGAACACATTGTCACTGGAACAGCAACCAAAGTCTCTTCTAGCCCCTGGGCTCCCATTTCAGGGGCCACACATTTTTGGAAGGACATCAAATATTGTCCATCATGGAGCCGTCGCTTTGCTTTTGTTGCTAATCATTTTCTCTTGTTTTCCTCCTTTTCAAACCAAGATAAGATGTTTCCAGTTTTCTTAAGGATTCTTTTGATGAAATAGTTCTAATTTATATTTGTATTTCTGTTATAGCCTGGGGAGCTGTTTTATGAGCACAAAGCCTTCTTTTGTGATCTTATCCAAGACAAACTTCTGATTCTTCTTTTATCAAAAAGTTACTACTGACCAAAATACTACTTAAAAATCAGCTTACTGAAAACAATTATAGAAGGGCCCTCTGCCCATAGAAAAAGGTGCTCTGTTGTTAGACTCTTTATAATCATTCTTCTTCTAAAGTAGGAGTCGGCAAAATGTTTTTTGTAAAGGGCCAGATAATGAATATTTTTGGCTTTGTGAGCTATATTGTCTCTTTCACAACTACTCGATTCTACTGTCCTAGCATGGAGGTGGCCATGGGCAGTACATAAGTGAATGGCCATGGCTGTGTTCCAATAAATATTTAAAAACCAGAGAGTGAGCCAGCTTTGGGTCATAGGTCAGAGTTTGCCAACTCCTGTTCTGAAGCATCTTATGCTTTTTCACTGTCTTTTAAAAAGTATAGTTAAAATCCAGGATGTGTCATAATTCTTCTTTCCATTTCATGGAGCAGAAACACTGAATATTGGTCAATGTGTTAACTGTAGGGTTCACTAGGACCTGGTATTAAGAACCTTAAGAAAATGTTTTTCATTTGATGCAGTAATTCCATTTTCAGGAATCTGTCCTAAGTTGATATGGCTATTTTTTTCTCTGTAGTTATTTACCACAGTATTATTTGCCACGTAAAAAACCTGGGAACAACTTAAGGTCCCGTGGTAAACTGTCTGCTCAAAATAATATCACAGAGCCTTTCAAATAATATGTATGATTAAATCCTTTATGAGTTTATTTTGTAATATAAAGTGGAAAAATATATACCATGAAACCTCATTTAATTAAAAGAAAAGAGCAGGCATGCATAGAAAAAGATTGACAGGAAATACACCGAAGTATTAATAGTTTTTTCTCTAGAGAGGAAGATTATCTGAGTTTTTTACTGCGTGTGTGTGTGTGTGGTGTGTGTGTTTGATTTTTCTAAAAAGACCACTTTAGTTCTAGAATTTTAAAGAAGTATTTTAAGGAGAAAAGTAGTTCTTCAACCTTTTAGCCTGAGACAGTGTAGTATGCATTATTCTAGAATCTTCCTTAGAGAAGCCAAGGGGCAGGGGCTGGGTTGACTGTAGGAGAGCCTCTCAGACCTGTGCTCTGTAGTCCAGGACGGTCATCTTAGGGCACACAGAGTGGCTGCCTGGGGTCTGCCAGTCATTTATATGGTAATTCTCGAAGCGGATTATTGAGCTCTTATGTGGAAGTCTTCGAATCCCCACAGAACCTTCAAAGTAGGCAGGTCTGACCCTGCTTTCCAGTTAAAGGGACTGAGACAGAGAGAAGGGAAGTGACCTGCTCCTCTCCCACAATTGCACCTGCAGGATCTGTGTCTCCCATCCTTCCCAGCCTTTCTCTTTGAAAATGCATACTTCAGGTTTGGGATGTGTTATTCGCTCACTGATGGTTTCTGCTTTGTACATCAAATTCAGAAAAAATATCTGCTTCCACAGCTGCTGGTTGCATTGGAAGATTTCTGGGGCTTCTTCGGAAAAGTGGGCCATTGTGTAACGTGAGACCTGCCTGCTCTGGTGACCGGCTGGGTGCGAGTGCTCAGAGAGAAGCTCATGGCTTCTGTACTGAAAGCAGGAAGAGCTGATGGGTTGGGAGGCTTAGGCACTGGACTCTCTGAATTCAAAGAACTGGTGAAGTGGGAGGGCCAGAGTGAAAGGACTAGCGGGTGTGAAATTTGTGATCCAGAAGAGGATGTTTGAATGTAAAATCTCCAAGGGAGCAGTTGTAGATGCCTGGGAGTTCCAGCATACGGTGGTGGGCGTGGAGTCTGCCGTGGAGTGGGGGGGAACATACTCAGAGTTGAGGAGGGCAAGTACTGAGGCAGGGATGTTAGGTGAGTCCTCCACATGGATGCTGAACCCATCCATGGTGACAGCAGGTCTTGGGGTGAAGAGAAGGACTATGAGTGATGTGCTAACATCTAAAAATGAAAGAGGAGCAGTGACCCGGAGGTTTGAAGACTACAGAGAACGGGAGGGAGAGGGATAGTTAGGGAGTTTGGGATTGACATGTACACACTGCTATATTTAAAATGGGTAACCCGTAAGAGCCTACTGTGTAGCACAGGGAACTCTGCTCAATATTATGTAACAACCTAAATGGGAAAAGAATTTGAAAAAGAATAGATACATGTATACGTATAACTGAATCACTTTGCTGTACACCTGAAACCATCACAACATTGTTAATTAACTATACTCCAATATAAAATAAAACGTTTTTAAAAACTACTGTAAAAAAAAAATAGGGCTTGCAGGTGAACGAGGCTGACATGGTGAGTCTGGAAGGAGCCTGGGGTCATATGAGAGGAGTGCTGGTTTGGAAGGGCTCTGGGGGCCCAGGAAGATGGCACACCTACCTCTGACCCCGTAGCATATGGGATGTGAGAGAACAAGTCTCTTCTCCAGAAGAAATGCTGCCAGGGGAGCAAGCAGGTCAGGCTGGACTGTTAAGTCAGCGGGGCTGGGGAAAGGCCCTCAGCTTCTGAAACGAGCTGAGGATACAGGAGTTTGTTTATTTCAAAGTGCGTGTTCCAGAGGGCACCTAGAGGAGATGAGGGAGGAGGGGAACGGGAGGCTTGGGTCGTCGTGGTTGAAGAGGACAGAGAGTAGAGAGAGGTGACCAGGGTGGCCGGGAGTTTAGGCACCGGCCAAAGGAAAGCAGGATGGGAATCACGGTGACACCAGCCAGTGACAGGATTACAAAGGAGCGAGTCCTCCTGACCCAGTGGATGAGGTTGGGGGTCAAGGGAGATTCTGGAAGGGGTCAGCTTTGGCCTGGTTGATTGTGTTTCTAGGGACCCACTGGGAACCAGTCCTAGAAGTCCAGACCCATGTTTCTAAGCAGACCAAGGTTTCTGTGGGTCAGGAAAGAAGGTTAAGAGCGGTAGAAATAGCAGCTGTGTCTCCATGCTTGCTTCTCTTCTGGGGAGCCCCATTGTAAGTAAGCTCGACACCCAGTTGCCATGGGATGGAGCGTGATTCTCAGTCCATTACACTGGGACTCACTGCCCAGAGCCGGGGGTCGGCCCCCTACCTTCATATGTCTCCCCTGCTATTAAATTTGTCAAAAATCCAATTTCCATAAGCCTTTCAGGAACACACCTACTGCATAAAGTAGGCATGCTTTCCATTCCCAAGGAGCCTGGAATGGGGGTTCGTTGTGCCTGAGGAAATTGGAGAAGCACACGGAGAAATAAACGCTGAAGCTGTTGCCCCTCAGGGTCAGGACAGCAGACCGTGGAAATGTGTTTTTTCATTTCCTCATGTTCCAGGGCTCATGTGCTTCGCAGCTGTGATTTATTTTCACAGCACACTCTGGAATTTGACAGACTTTCATGCTGGCCTGCTTCACAGCTGAAACCATTTGCCATTTGGTAGATGATGAAGCAAGTGACAATTTCCACTAAAACAGCCCTAAAAACGAGACGTCTGTGAGTGAGACAGACAGGTGTCAAACGCTGGCGGGCCTCCTCCGTGCGGGATGGTGCCAGAGCTCCCAGCAGACAGAGAGCCTGGCGATGGGCTTGAACTGTGGGGTGCACCTCCTGCTTAAAGATGCGTGGCTCTGTAGTGGGCATGATGGTGATTACCGGTGTTCGGAGGGCTGCTCACCCCGCACCCTACAGGGCCCTGGTCCACGTGGGGAGCTGGGGAGCGAAGGCTGCAGTGTCCCAGCTGCTGCTGCAGGTGCTGGGGAAGGAGAGTTGACGCCCCTTCCGAAACCCTGCGTGCCGCCCCTGCTTCCTCCCCTCTGCTCGAAGAAGTGGGAGTCACTTGGGTGGGGGGGGCGGTGCCTTCTTCAAGGACCTTTCGATTTCAAGTGATAGAAACCCATTCAGCTACTTACTGCAAAGGTGTGGCTCTCTGACCACTTTCTTACTCTGACGTTATTTTGTTCCTAGCACGTATTTCCTCCCGACACACTCTCCTCCTGTCTCCTCCCTTCCCTCCTGCTCTTTGGTTTTTGCCGTCTATTCACGCGCTGGAATATAATGGCCTTTGCCTGTTTAACTTTCTGTGCTTATATTGGTGTTTACATATTGTAGGTGTTTAATAAATATGTATTAAATGATGGCAAGATGACACCTTGGGTAGATTGTGACAATAAATAGGAGTTAGTCAGGCAAAGGGAAGGGAGGTCCCAAGGCAGCTGCAGGGAAGGCCCAGAGCTGAGAGGTGAGAGCAGCCCCTGGGGACCCATGATGAGTCATTGTATGCCAGGGAGGGAGCTGAGCGGTGGTGGGTGACTGGTCAGCAGGAGGGGGTGACAGGTAGAGTGAGGTGAGCAGAGACCAGATCTTGGGGGACCTTTTAATGCCATGCGGCACGCGGGATCTTAGTACCCGATCAGAGGTTGAACCCACGCCCCCCGCAGTGGAAGCGCAGAGTCTTAACCGCTGGACCCCCAGGGAAGTCCCACTGGGGGACCTTTGATACTGGGCTGCAGGACTTGGATTTTATCGGGAATCCATCATGGGGAGCATGAAGGGTTTTCAAGGAGGAGTGTGACAGGATCATTTGTTTGAAGTCTGCTGGGAAACTCACCCTTATTGCTCTCCTTCTGTGTGCAGATCACTTGTGTATGTGTTGTATCACAATCATCCTGAAAGTGAGATCCTGCTTCTCCATTTCGCAGGAATAAAACTGTGGACTAGAGAAGCTAAGTGCTGGGGGTCACACAAGGCATAGAACCATTGTCATTTCTGTGTTTCAAGTAAAGACTTCCGGTAGCTGTGGAGAAGCCTGATTGAAGGGGGCAGGGCTGTTGCAGCACTCCATCCAGGGGAACAGCGAGGGCAGATCTAAGTAGTAGCAGTGCAGATGGACGTGCATAGACCAAGGTGTACAGGAGGGAGAGTTGACAGAATGTTAGTAATTGACCAGATGTTGGAGTGAGTTTTTCATATTCACTATTTAATAAGCAGTTATAGAGCACTTTCTATGAGCCATGCTCACTTTACAGCATTAACCCATTTAATCCTCACAACAGCCACCCGAGCAGAGTGCTATTATTATCCTCGTTTTACAGACGAAGAAGCTGAAGCACAGAGATGTTAGGTAACTTGCCCAGGGTCACACAGTAAGTGAAGGAGGCAGGATTCAAAGCTAGGTCCACGCTCTTAGCTATTAGATTTCTAGATGGAGCAACTGAGTAGTGGTAGTGCCAACGACCAAGGTAGGGAACTACGGAAAAGGCAGCTCTGGATGCTTTGAACAGGAGGACGGATTTGGTTTTGCATCTGTGGAGTTTAAGGTGTCTGAGATGCCCAAGAGACAGTTGGACACAGAGGAGCTTCCCAGAGGTCTGGCTGGAGATGACATCTTGGTGTCATCGGCATGTAGGGCGTAGGGGAGCCAGAACATTACTAGAGGGTCCTGGGGAGAGTGAGAGAGAAAAGGACCAACCCCTCCACACCCCAGGAGTGCCAGGCTGGGCTGAGGAGAAAGAGCCACCACAAGGGCTGAGAACCAGCAAAGGAGAAGCAGGAGAAAGTGGTGTCCTGGGGTAAGAATGTTCCAAGGAGGAGGGACTGGTCAAGGTCAGGGGTGAAAGCAAGAGCAACTGAATAGTGTGTATTGAATGTGGCAACAAACAGGGACCCTGTGGTCTAGGCTGGAGCAGCCTTGTGAGCTGTAGAGAAGTCAGGGTGCAGGGGCCAAGCCATCAGGAGGAACGGGGCGGGAGACAGTGCACGTGGACAGGACGCTCTGACTGCGGGGGTTAGGGGGAGGATGGGAACTTCAGAAGTTGGCGGACAGGACGGGAACTTCCAAGAAGGAGTTTTTATTTGTTCCCCACCCCACCCTGAGACACTCATGATGAAAGATACTTGACGATGTTTGAATACTGGAAGGAGCGGATGGTAGGGAGGGGAGAAGTTAGAAATAACTGGGTTGGGGGGCTCTGGCTGATGGAACAAAGCCCATTGTGGGTGGGGAGGACGCACTGAGATTCAGCATTTCTTCCTCTGAGATGAGAGCACAGCAGGTGATGGGTGCAGATGCGTGTGTGTTTTAACGTAGGGACGGGGAAACAAGGAGGTAACAATCCATTTATACTAGCATGTTACTTAATGCCAATTGTGTTGAAAAGTCCTCTTATGGATGGGTAAAAACAACTCAGTTCAACTAGCAAGCGTATACAGTCGAGCCTCAGTATCCTTGCAGATTAGTTCCAGTACCCGCCACAGATACCAAAGTCCACGGATGCTCAGGTCTCTTAAATAAAACAGTGTAGTATTTGCATGTGGGATCTTAGTTCCCCGACCGGGGATCAAACCCACATCTTCTGCATTGGAAGCGTGGGGTCCTAACCACTGGACTGCCAGGGAAGTCCCCCTCCTGTATACTTTAAATCATCTCTAGATTACTTGTAACACCTATATGTAATAACAATATAAATGCTATGTAAATAGTTAATTCAAGTTTCGCTTTTTGGAAATTTCTGGAATTTTTCCCCCCCAATATTTCCCATCCATGGTTGGTTGAATCTGGGAACGCAGAACCCATGAAATACGGAGGGCTGATTGTACACTGAATCAGACACCATAAGTGGTGCTAGGACACAACATTTTAAACTTGGTTCCTTTCTTCAAGGCACAGAGCTCAAGGTCAAGGAAAATGAACATGTAATTAAATCATTACGATACATGGTGGAAAGTGTTATAAATGTCTGTTTCTTCCGCCAGACATGGTGGTAGACATGATCTTGCACATATGTGCATCCCCTGAGCCTCACAAGATGCCTGTCTCATGAAAAGCATTTGATAAATACTGAAGGAAGGAATGAAGGAGGAAGGGAGGGAGAGAGGGAGGAAGGGAGAGGAAGGAAGAAAAGGACATGAAGCTCTGCCTGAAGGACTTGGAAAAGATTTCCCAGAGGTTGTGCCATGTGAACTGGTGCTGAAGGATGAGTAGCAGTTCACCGGGATGACAGTTCATGTGGAACAGAGAGAGAATTTCTGGCAGAAAGGCCATATCTGCAAATGTGTGAGGGCACAAGGCACTTATAGATATGCCTGCCTGGTGAGTGCTTTGATGAGGCCACGGTCCAGAGCTGCTCTCTGTACTGCAGGGAAGCCTCTAACCACATATGGTTACTAAGCACCCGAAACGGGGCCAGTCGGAATTGAGATATGCTCTACATGTAAACTACACACCAATTTCAAAGACTTAGTATGAGAAAATGTGAAATACTCCATTAGTAATTTTTGCAGGGATTACATGTCGAAAGGATAATGTTTTGGATATATTATTAAAAGTAATTTTACCTGCTTCTTTTAACTTTTTAAAAACGCTCCTGCTAGAACATTTAAAATTACATAGATGGCTCTTAGTATGTTTCTCTTGGACAGGGTACTAGGAAATGTACGGGGAATGAGGTTGAGTGGCAGGCAGGGGTCAAATCATGGACTCTGTAAGGACCTCCTGTAAGCAATGCAGTTTTTAAAAAATTTTTATTTTATACTGGAGTATAGTTGATTTACAATGTTGTGTTAGTTTCAGGTGTACAGCAAAGTGATTCAGTTATACATATACATATACATATATATATATATATTCTTTTTCAGATTCTTTTCCCGTATAGGTTGTTACAAGAGTATTGAGTAGAGTCCCCTGTGCTATACACACTCCTATATATAAAATAGATAATCAACAGGGACCTACCATATAACAATGCCGTTTTAAGCCAAGGCGGGCACAGTCAGATGCATGTTGTCTAGACAGCTGTCAGCTGTGTGAAAGGTGGACTGAGGAGAGAGGATGCTGGGGGTTGGAAGTGAGTGAGTCTCCCTCGAGGAATGATGAGCCAGACGAGATGGACCGACTGAGTGTGCGGGAGGCAAGGGAGAGGAAGGTAAGATGACATCTAGAATTCTGGCTTTGATTGCCGTTGGATGGAGATGCTTTTGCGTGTATCTGGGGAGAAGTGGGTGATGCTGCCTTCGAGGTATACAGTCAGCTGCTGGTGGTTTAGATCTTGGTGCTGGAGGTGTAGACGTAGGGTCATTAGGATAGAGGTGATCATGAAAACCTCGGAGTGGATAAAATCGCATAGGGGATGCATAGAACAAGAAGAGAAGATGGCTGAGGTCGGAGCCCCTGGGGGATGAAGGGGCAGACACGAGGAGAGTGAAGAGTGCTTGTCAGAAGCCAAGGGGAGGGGAGATTTTTGAGAATCATTGTGCCGTTGAGTAAAGTTCTGCCAAGCAGTCAGATGAGTCAAAGAGACCGCGTTTTGGATTTAGCAATGAGAAGGTTGTTGGTGACCTTGGTGAATGCCGTTTCCATGAAGCAGTGGGGGAGAAAGCCGAATTGGAGGGACTGGTGGTGATGGAATTGAACAATGCAGAGGCAGCAAGTGTGGACCACTCTTTGAAGAAAACAAGGCATTTGACTTGTGTGGATTTCATTGCTTAAAGAATGTTGGGAATTCCAGGAAACAAAGGACTTGCGATTTGTGTTGCCCCCTGTGTTTTCATTTGTAGAGCTCTCCCTGCACTTGCACCACCCCCCCAGTCAAAGGCAGAGACTTATGCAAATGTCCTTTTCTCTCTCTCTCTCTCTCTCTCTCTCTCTCAGGCCGGATCTTGGACCTGAAGACTGGGACGGTCAAGAAAGAAGGGCAGCAGTCATCCATGAGGATGTGCATGGGCTCCCGGAGGTCCTTCATCTGCAGGATGAGGTCTGTTTGGGGGAACAGTGGGCTGGGCTCTGATGGGGTTGCTCCCTTCTCACCTCCGCTGAGAGTCCTGGTGGGCTGTAAGATCACATCTTCACTCTGGTGATGGCATCTGACTGCAGCATGTAAGCCTCCTCCTTCTTGGTCTGTCTCACCTGTAAATGGAGAAGATGAGTCGACAGTTGGACATATAGTTCAGGAATTCACGGGCGAGTTTGGGGCTGAAGACATAGAGTCAGGGATTGACGACAGTGAGGTGTACCTAAAGCCCTGAGACCGCATGAGATCACTTGGGAAATGAGTGTTGCTAGAGAAGAGTTCTGAGCTCAGGCCACCCCTGCACCAGGGAGGCAAGGAAGAACCGGCAGAGACTGAGAAGGAGCGGCTGGGCAGATGGCAGGGAACAAGAGAGGGAGAAGGAAGTTTCCAGGAGGAAGGCGTGGTCCACTACCAGCTGCTGCTGCTGATTCCCAGATACGAGGACTGAGGATCCATCACTGGACCCCAGAGGGAGAAGCAGCGGCAGCTGGAACTGCAGGCAGGTGGGCGAGGCGGGCGCCCTCCTCTCCTCCAGGAAAGAAGTCGGTCCCCGCTGGCCCGGGTACATGCTCTCCCAGGCTCTTCTTGAGCACTTTTCCCGACAAGGCCACCCAAGTCCACACCAATCCTGATTCAGCTCCAGCGCCTCCTGCCCTCTCCGACCTCCTCCCCGCCCCTGCCAAGCTTCCCGATGCTCCAATCTCAGGGCCGGGCACAGTGGAGCCACTCACTACCGTCACCTTCCTCCAGTGGTTTGCTTCTGGGACGGGGACTTACCACTTGAGCATCTGTTGGGAACTATGAAGTTACAGACAATCGATGTTTAAAATAAGTCTAAATTTTCACTAATTCAAAGTCACCTTTTAAAGCAACTCTACTTCTTTTTTTTTTTTTTTTTTGCGGTACGCGGGCCTCTCACTGTTGTGGCTTCGCCCATTGCAGAGCACAGGCTCCGGACGCGCAGGCTCAGCGGCCATGGCTCACGGGCCCAGCCGCTCCGCGGCATGTGGGACCCTCCCGGACCGGGGCACGAACCCGTGTCCCCTGCATCGGCAGGCGGGCTCTCAACCACTGCGCCACCAGGGAAGCCCAAAAGCAACTCTACTTCTTAAACAAAAACTGTTAATCTACGGGCTAGGCCATCTCAGATCACAGGTTGCCTGTGTTGAGGGGAGACCTGCCTCTCTAGCCCCTAGCTGAGTCCTGAGAACCGGCAGAGGACTTGAGTATGGCTGTCCTTTCCTCCCAGTCGGCTCCTCTCCAGGCTGAGCCTTTGGAATGCTTCCAGAAGACACGGATGGAATCCCCTTCACCGCCTGCCTCAGGTCATAAGGCGGTGTTGGAGTGACAATACACGAGCATCTCCTTGTGATTTGGCACTGAGTCTGCGCAGACTGCATTCCCTCTGTTCAGCCTACAGGGGCAAGCTGGGGGACTCGACTCACATGCATTAGTGTCCACCCAGGGACAGAATGCCATCAGTTAATGTAGTCCAACACAGCAAGGGCTTTCCACAGTGCTTTGGCCAATAGGGTAAATGCGCATCCTAGCTTGATGGACATTCAGTCTAGCACCAGCAATGTGAATTCCTAATTGCACCATCTAAGCAGTTGCCTTGTGAATGAATTTATTGGAAGCATCAAGTTCACCATTCCTGAGTAGCCTCCAGTGCCATTATCACTGCCCTATCGACCAGATTCAGGCGGTCCGCTTCCTGCCCTGGTGCCTCTCAAGACATGCTCTAGGTAGCTTTGCCCAGTGCCAGACCCACACTACCTGGATTTACCTGTAAGGTGTGCAGCACTGCCATCTGCTGAGAGCATGGCCTTCGCCTCCAAATAAAGCAGCTTAGTTTCAGGAAGACACTGGGCATCCCCAGGCAGCAATGTCTGTGAAAATACGCTCGTGCTGGCAGCCATCCCAGGTCTCAGAGTATATAACTGGACTCTTATCTTTGTTGTATTGAATACTGAGGCATCCAGGGCATTACCTGCTATGTAGTTGGGAAGCGGAAGCACATGTAAAGAGTGGATGTCCTGAGAGCATGGGTCAGAGGTTGGCCACAGTACAGGCTTTGGACATGCAGAGCCTGGATGCTGAGAGAGTTATGGAGAAGGCAGAAAAGGTGCTACCAGAGTGGGCAGTGGGATGCCTTACGTCCCCTGCCTCCCAGAGAAGGACCCCAGAAAGCCCTGATTCCAGACTCATCCCTCCCTGTCCCTACTCTGACCTTTGCCATCCGCAAGCTTGCAGCTGTCTGCTTATTCCTAGTGCCAGGACGTTGCAGGGGACGAGGCAGTTTCCACACTGTGAAGCTAAAGCCTGAGAAGATGCTTCTGTTCATCAATTGGCAACATCTGTTTTGAGTTGATGCCTCTGCTCGGGCCTGAAGAGACACTGTTGCTGTCATCACCCTCTTCCCTTGTTTCCTGAAAGTCACCAAGTTACACTGAAATGATCTGCAGGACGGAGCGTGGCCAGGATCCTCCTAGTGTCTTTCTGGATGTCTGTGACTCCTGGGCTGGGCCCTGAGGCAATTTCCATGTGCAGTGCAGAATGGCTCTTGCCTTCAGTGACAGTCAAAATTCACAGGCACGCAACCCTGCTTCTGCACTTTGGAAAGAACTTGGCTACAGGGTGCTCGCATTAGATAAGGCCCATATACTTGCCTGCAGCACTATGTGCTTTATAAACTTGCCTAGGTCTTCACTCACTCTAATATATTTATCAAATCGTAGGTGTGGAAATGCTCCTTTGGACCACCTTCCTCTAAACAGAATAACCACCATGAGGAAAAGGTTCAGGTCAGTAAGCCTTTCTGTTGTATGTTCTGGGGCTATGCTGGTAGATAGCTTAAATGCAGTAAGCTAAGGAGTAGCCGAACTTGAAGACGGGGCTGAGCCTTGGAGAGCACCAAGAGACCCACACATCAGGATTGCAGTGGTTGAGATGAGAAAGGGAGTTGGGTGGATTTATTTTGCATATTCAGACCATGTAGGAGGAGGGAAAACAGGATGGTGGGAAGTCAAGATTGAAAAACACAAGGCCAACAGGAGAACCCAGTAACTTAGATACCAAAAGAGTCATGGACATCCTTGCCTCACCCCCAGATGTTGAAAGCAAGCTCACAGAAGTTCTTTCTCTAGGAATGGCCTTGGCCCTGTGAAGGAAGGAGAAGCCCAGTATGCTGTGGTCCACTGCACAGGCTACATCAAGGCTTGGCCTCCAGCAGGTAAGCAGAACCCGCATATTCATTCCCGGGGGATCTCATGTTATTTCACCTCACCATGGTATCCTGTTAGAAATGCATTCTGTTTTTGTTTTTTTTAACATCTTTATTGGAGTATAATTGCTTTACAATGTTGTGTTAGTTTCTGCTGTAAAACAAAGTGAATCAGCTATATGCATACATATATTCCCACATCCCCTCCCTCTTGCATCTCCCTCCCACCCTCCTTATCCCACCCCTCTAGATGGTCGCAAAGCACCAAGCTGATCTCCCTGTGCCACGCAGCTGCTTCCCACTAGCTATCTATTTTACATTTGGTAGTGTATATGTCAACACTACTCTTTAACTTTGTCCCAGCTTACCCTTCCCCCTCTGCGTGTCCTCAAATCCATTCTCTACGTCTGTGTCTTTATTCCTGTCCTGCCCCTAGGTTCATCAGAACCTTTTTTTTTTTTTAGTTTCTATATATGTATCCTTCTTTGTCTCTTGTAATAGTCCTTATTTTAAAGCCTATTTTGTCTGATATGAGAATTGCTACTCCAGCTTTCTTTTGATTTCCATTTGCATGGAATATCTTTTTCCATCCCCTCACTTTCAGTCTGTATGTGACCCTAGGTCTGAAGTGGGTCTCTTATAGCATATGTGTGGGTCTTGTTTTCGCATCCATTCAGCCAGTCTATATCTTTTGGTTAGAGCATTTCATCCATTTACATTTACATTTAAGGTAATTATCGATATGTATGTTCCTATTACCATTTTCTTGATTGTTTTGGGTTTGTTATTGTAGGTTTGTTATTGTAGGTCTTTTCCTTCTGTTGTGTTTCCTGCCTAGAGAAGTTCCTTTAGCATTTGTTGGTGGTGCTGAATTCTCTTAACTTTTGCTTCTCTGTAAAGGTTTTAATTTCTCTGTCGAATCTGAATGAGATCCTTGCTGGGTAGAGTAATCTTGGTTGTAGGTTTTTCCCTTTCATCATTTTAAATATGTCCTGCCTTTCCCTTCTGGCTTGCAGAGTTTCTGCTGAAAGATCAGCTGTTAACCTTATGGGGATTCCCTTGCATGTTATTTGTTGCTTTTCCCTTGCTGCTTTCAATATTTTTTCTTTGTATTTTATTTTTGATAGTTTGATTAATATATGTCTCAGCATGTTTCTCTTTGGGTTTATCCTGTATGGTACCCTCTGTGCTTCCTGGACTTGATTGACTATTTCCTTTCCCATGTTAGGGAAGTTTTCGACTATAATCTCTTCAGATACTTTCTCAGACCTTTTCTTTTTCTCTTCTTCTTCTGAGAACCCTATAATTTGAATGTTGGTGCACTTAATGTTGTCCCAGAGGTCTCTGAGATTGTCCTCAATTCTTTTCATTTTTCTTTATTCTGCTCCCTAGCAGTTATTTCCACCATTTTATCTTCCAGCTCACTTCTCCATTCTTCTGCCTGTTATTCTGTTATAGATTCCTTCTAGAGTATTTTTAATTTCAGTAATTGTGTTGTTCATCACTGTTTGCGCTTTAGTTCTTCTAGATCCTTGTTAAATGTTTCTTATATTTTCTCCATTCTGTTTCCGAGATTTTGGATCATCTTTACTAACATTACTCTGAATTCTTTTTCAGGTAGGTTGCCTATTTCATCTTCATTTATTTGGTTTTGTAGGTTTTTACCTTGCTCCTTTGTCTGTAACAAATGTTTTTGTCATTTCACTTTTTTTTTTTTTTAATGAGTGATGCCTGTCTTACTTGGTTTTTGGCCTGAAATGTCCAGCACTCGAGTTTGCAGTCAGTTGGATAGAGCTGGGTCTTGGTGCTGAAATGAGGACCTCCAGGAGGCCTCACTCCGATTGATATTCCCTGGGTCTGAGGTTCTCTGTTAGTCCAGTGGTTTGGACTCAGAGCTCCCACCACAGGAGCTTGGGCCCAACTTACAGCCTGGGAACCAAGATTCCGCAAGCCAGTCGCTGGGGTTCCCTCCATCCCCTTAGGTGTCCGTGGTCCCCCATTGGTACCTGGTAGGTGCCCTAGTTGTGAGGAGACGCGAATTACGCGTCCTCCTAGTATGCCATCTTGACTTCACCAGAAATGCATTCTTAAAGAAAGAGACAGGAAAATAGTCTTATTTTCCTTTGTAACTGAAAGAAAAAGTGCTGCTACTTGAAACAAAGGTTTCTAAACAGAGCGATCCTGCAAAGGTGGTGGGAGCCTCACAAATCCTTTCTATGATCTGTCACCCAGAGCACTCTGTAAAGTCAGAGTGACATTTGAAATGATAACTGTATTCAAGTCGTTAGAGAAATACAAATCAAAACCACAATGAAATACCTATTACGCTCACTAGGGTGGTTCAAATAGACAGATAATAACACGTGTTGGTAAGGATTTGGAGCAACTAGAACCCTCACACTTTGCAGTGGGGATGTAAAATGGTGCAGCTGCTTTGGAAGACAGTCTGGCAGTTCCTCAAAAGGTTAAACACAGAGTTGCCATGTGACTCAGCGATTTCACTCCTAGGTGTGTGTATATATATATATATATATA
>NW_020173040.1:5552082-5597742 GCF_003031525.2 Neophocaena asiaeorientalis asiaeorientalis
TATATATGTTCAAGAGAATTGAAAGCATATGTTCACAAAGAAAATTGTACCTGAATGTTCATCGCAGTATTATTCATAGTGACCAAAATGTGGAAACAAATCACATGTGTACATCAGTGGGTAAATAAAAAGTGGTATATCCATATGATGAAATAGTATCCAGCAATAAAAAGCAACGCAGTACTGATTCATGCTATAATATGGGCAAACCTTGAAAACATCATGCCGAGTGAAAGAAGTTAGACGCAAAAGGCCACTCATGATTCCACTCATGTGGAATATCTGGAATAGGCAAATCCATTGAAACAAAAAGTAGATTTATGGTTTCTGGGTTTCTCCAGGTGGAGAAAAATTGGGAGTGACTGCTAATGGATATAGTGTTTCTTTCCAAGGTGACAAAAATGTTCTAAATTTAGATAGTAGAAATAGTTGCGCAACTCTGCAAATCTAAAAACCACTGAATTGTATACTTTAAGATGGCAAATCTTACGGTGGATTATATCTCAATAAATCTGTTGCTAAAAGAATATATACAATGTTAAACCATTTGTGGACACTTTATGGCCCCCAGAGTAGTCTGGTCAGTGAATGTTCCATGTCAGCTTGAGTACAATGTGTATTTCGCTATTGTTAAATGGAGTATTCTTTAAATGTCAGTTAGATCAAGTTGATTGACAATGCTGTTGAGGACAGCTATATCCTTATTGATTATTTACCTGCTTGATAGATCAATTACTGAAAGAAGGGTGTTTAAGTCTTCAACTATAATAGTGGATCGGCCTATTTCTCCTTGCAGTTTCCTGTTTTTGCCTCACATATCTTGATGCTTTGTTGTTTGGCTCATACGGGTTATGGGTTTTTATGTCTTCTTAAAGAAATGACCCCTTTGTCATGTAGTGCCCTTCTTTATCCCTGATAATTTTCCTTGCTCTGAATTCTGCTCTGTCTGAAATTAACATAGCTTCTCTAGCTTTCTTTGGATTAGTGTTAACATGGTATATCTTCCTTATCCTTTAACTTTTGAACTTTGTCTTTATATTTAAAGCGAGTTTCTTATAGACAACCTATAGTTGGGTCTAGTGTTTTTAATCCATTCTAACAATCTGTCTTTTATTTGGTGTATTTAAACCATTCACATTTAATGTGATTATTGGTATAGTTTGATTAATACCTAACATGTTTTTTTAAATTTAGCTGAATGTTTACTTTTTTTATTTTTTTTCTTTTTTATTGGAGTATAATTGCTTTACAATGTTGTGTTAGTTTCTGCTGTACAATGAAGTGAATCAGCTATATGTATACCTATATCCCCTCCCTCTTGGACCTCCCTCCCACCCGCCCCCCAATCCACCCATCTAGGTTGTCACAGAGCACTGAGCTGAGAGTGAAGTAAGCCAGAGAGAAAAAAACAAATATCGGATATTAATGCATATATGTGGAATCTAGAAAAATACCTAGCATGTTTTTGATTCATTGTATTTGTTCTTTGTTTCTTCTTTTTCTCCCTGCTCTTTCACCTTCCCTAGTTTTCATTGAGCATTTTATATATTTATTTTCAGTCCAGCTGGTGTTGACTTTATATCTGATTCAAACATTTTATGATCAAACTGTCTAATTCTAAAACATGCCAGTTCAATACCTCATTTGCATGCTATGAGCTCCTTTTTTTAGGGCTTTTTTTTCTTTTCTTTTAAAGAGGCAGCCTTTATTTTAAGGACTTTTACATTGAAGAATTCAAAAACCGGTAGGTTTTTGGAACTTATTGATCTGTATTTAAAAGGAACTGTTGACAAAGATTCACCAGAAATAATCTAAACAAGCAGGAAAGTACAGTTAATACTACTGAAACCTACTAAAATAATTCCAGGACACACGGCTTATCCGACATCATTGAGCATTTTATATGATTTCATTTTCTCTTCTCTCTTGGCATATCAATTATATTTCCTTAAAATTATCTTTATTGTTTGCCCCAAGTTTGAAATATACATTTACAACTAATATAAATCCACTTTTAAATAATATCATACCACTTCATGGGCAGTGCAAGTACCTTATAGCTAAGTGTCCTTCCTTCCTCCTTCCCATGTCTTCATGTTGCCCTCATTCACTTCCCTTATCCATAGGCTGTCATTGCCCAATACAGTTGACCCTTGAGCAACATGGATTTGAACTGCGTGGATCCACTTATAAGTGGATTTTTTTCGGCAAATACATATATGTACTGTAAATGTATTTTCTTTTTCCTTATGATTCCTGGTAACATTTTCTTTTCTCTAGCTTACTTTATTGTAAGGATACAATATATAATACATATATCATACAAAATATGTTAATTGACTGTTTATGTTATCAGCAAGGCTCCCAGTCAACAGTAGGCTATTAGTAGTTAAGTTCTGGGGAAGCCAAAAGTTATACATGGATTTTCAACTATGTGGGGTGTCAGCATCCCTAGCCCCCATGTTGATCAAGGGTCAACTGTACACTGTTACTGTTATTATTTTGAACAAACAAGTCTATTAGCTCAATTGAGAATAATAAAAATAAAATATTTTATTTTACCTTAATTTATTCCTTCTCTGATGCTCTTCCTTTCTTTGTGTAGATCTGAGTTTCTGAACTATATCATTTCCTTCTTCATGAAGAACTTCCTTTAACATTTCTTGCAGGACAGCTGTGCTGGTGATGAATTCTCACCATTTTTGTTTTTCATAGAAAGTCATTATTTCTCCTTCACACTTGAAGGATAATTTCACTGGATATAGAATTTTAGGTTGGTGGTTATTTTCTTTCCACACTTTAAATATTCACTTCATTTTCTTCTTGGTTGCATGGTTTCTGATGAGAAGTCCACATAATTCTTATCCTTGTTTTTCTATATGTAGTATGGGACTTTTTTTCTGGCTTCTTTCAAGATTTTTCTCTTTGTTTTTGGTTTTCTGCAGTTTGAATATGATAGTGTAGTTTGTTTAGTTTTTTTTTGTGGTTTGTTTTTTTTTCATTATTTGTACTGGTTGGTATTTTCTGAGCTTCTTGGGCCTGTGGTTTGGGGTCTGTCATTAATTTTGGAAAATTCTTAGACGTTATATCTTCACATATTTCCTTTGTTCCATTCTCTTTCTTCTCCTTTTGGTATTCTAATTACATGTATATGTTTTGAAATTGGACTGCAGTTCAGGGGTATTCTGTTCTGGGTTTTTTTAAATTCTTTTTTCTCTTTACATTTCAGCTTTGGAAATTTCAACGGACACATCTTCAAGCTTACGGATTCTTTCCTTGGCTATGTCCAGTCTACTGATGTGTCTTTCAAAGGCATTCATTTCTGTTACAGTGGTTTTTTTGTTTCTTTTCCTAGCATTTCCCTTTGATTCTTTCTTAGAGTTTCCATCTCTCTGCTTACATGACCCAACTGTTGTTGATTTTGTCTACATCTTCCATTAGCACTTTGAATATATTAATCATAGCTATTTTAAACTCCCAGGCTAGTAATTTCAAAATCCATGTTGTATCTGAGACTGGTTCTGGTGTTTAGTTGTCTCTTCAGGCTGTGGGTTTTTTTTGCTTTTTAGCATACCTTGTAAATCTTTGTTGATATCCAGACATGATGCATTAGGTAATAGGAACTGAGGTAATTAGGCCTTGAGTGTGAGGTTTTATGTTAATCTTGTGATGAGTTGGCAGTGTTTAATGTTTGAGACATATGTATATAAATATCTACAGATATATAGATATGTCAGTTTTGTTTATATTTATATCTTACTTGTATATGTTTTTCTACTTAGACCATAATGCACAAAATTGTCAAGCCGTTGTTCGCCTAAAGGCTGGACTCGAGGACAGGGACTCAGAAGGCGCCAGTACCTTTTACAAGTGTCCAGAGCCTGGACCTCAGCTTTGTAGATCCACTGTCAAGACGGTGCTGTCAAACTGATCAGATGCAGGGTTCTCAGCAAGAGTTTTCCGAAGCTGACATGTTAATCAGGTGCATTTCTGTGATGCCCTGGGGTTTCCTCGCCACTGGCATGGATGCCCATGTCCATTGTCCAGGGAATCTATGAGGTTTGGCAGTACTTGAGACAACAGATTTCTACTGGAAGGTTGTCCAATGAGAAGCAAATAAGAGCAAAGGGATGTGGGCAGCCTGGAGAGAGATTTCCAGCAGGGACTCAGTTCACCGAGCACGAGATGGCCTCATATGTGCAATCTGCTGAGCAAGGCTCTCGGGCACCAGACATAGCCCATCCCTCAGGGAGCGCGAAGATGTGTTAGTGGGGGACCAGCACGTGCACAGGTGACTCCAGGAGAGAGTGGGCAGGTAGTCAGCCCTGGGACAGAGGAAAGGTCCCTAACGTGCCCCGGGGTCAGGAGAGGCTTCCTGGGCTCCTGAGACCCATTACGTAGACGCCCCAGTCCTGCCAAATGCAGCGTCTCGGGACAAGCGGGCCGTCTCCTTCTTGATGCTTTCCTCATTTGAACTCATCATTCTCATCATACCAGGCAATTCCTCTTCCTTTTTCTGGCGTCAAAGTGCTTTTCTCTACCACTTTATTTGAGCGCCAGGCCTACACATCACAGGAAATGCCACCATCGTGGTCAAACTAACCCACAGTATCCTTGTGGATGAGCAGGAGAAAGGAGGCTGATGCCCGAGGTGTAGGCAGGTGACTGCATCCGGAGAGTCTGCCAGGAGGATTTGGGGCATGCTTTTCTGGAGTCGCATGGAGTTCTGTACCCGAGGGTGCTGGAGGGTACAGGGTCACAGGGGCAGGAGGATTTGTTATGCATTTTCTCCAACGACCGCCCTTGAAACTTTGCCACAGGAAAAACGGTTGAAGGAACCAGAAGTGTTTATCTTGGAGAAAGTGAGACATGACTTTTGTCTTCAAGTATTTAAGGGGCTGTCATATGAAGGAGGAATTAAACTTACTTAGCATAGTTCCAGAAAGCACAAGGCAGATTTTAACTTAATAGGGAGATATGAGCGAAAGCTATGAACAGGGTGTTAAGTACATATACAAATATGAATACAGACACACACTAAGCATCTGGAAAAAATTCAGCCTCCTGTTAATCAGAACCGCAAGTTAAAATAATTTTGTACCATCTCCTCTTACCTATCAAATAGCAAAAAATTCAAAAGACAAAACACACAGTATTGGTAAAGTTTAGAAAAATGGACACTTTTATGTTCTGCTGATGGGAATATAAATCAGTACAAACCTTCTGTAGAATAACTTGCGAGTATATATTAAATGCCTTAAAATGTGCATTCCTTAATATACAGGAATTGTAAGTTATTTTAGGGAATTGATCAGAGATGTGTGTGTGTTGTATAGTTAAACATTATTTATAATTGTGAAAACCTTGAATTATTCTAAATTTCAAATTCTAAAATTCTAAATATCTAAATTTAAATAATAAAGAATTGGCTAAAAATAGCATGAAACATCTACATGATAGGCTACTGGGCAACCATTAAACAGGCATGCTTTCAAAAGATATTTAAGAATGAAGCAAAGTGCTAAGAAGTTTTAAAAAGAAAGACAGGTTATGCAACGTAAACATCACGGTCCCAATTTTATTTTTAAATTATAAATGAATAGTGTATCTATGCATTGAAAAATTGTACATAGAATATTAATCATTGTTATTTCTGTGTAGTAGATTATTGGTTACTTTTTCTTCTCTATTCAGTCTTACATTTTCCAAAATTTTACATGACTTTCATAATCAGATAAAATGACATTTTTAGGAAATCAAGCTGAATTTTCTAAACAGCATTTCAGACAATTGGATTGAGTGGTTTGCACTGCATTCAGAAATTGTGTCATTTTGTTTGTTTTTTGGTTTGGTTTTGTCGTCGTATTTAGTTGTTGTGTTTCTATAAAGATAGAGGTTCTAGAAAATAAACTTGTATCCACACGTGATGATTATATCATGCCTCCAGGGTCCTGAGCTGACGTACCTTGTTCCGTGGCTGTTAATACTCTATTTGTTGATTGATAACTCCATTCTTTACACATATAACCCACTATCTTGCACTTACATTTAGATCTCTCAAGACCAAGTGCATGCTTCATTTTCTCAAGCAGTGCTTAGCACATAGAATGTATTTCACACAGACTGGATGGATGGATGGATGGATGGATGAAAGGAAGGAAGGAAAGAGTCTTGCCTAGACAAAAAAAATAGTTGACTTAAGGGGATGGGTATTTGAAAGAATTTCTTGCCAGAATTTTCAAAGATATTTATAGAATCCACTTTGCCAGAAATCTTTTGAGAGGGTACAGACAGTCATCTGGCCTAGATGAGGTGACTGAAATGAGGTCATTGGCATGCTTGCCCTAAAATAACGTCATGAAACTGGAGCATTGGAACAGCAACTCACTTGATGCTTGAATGATGCCCCATAAATGTCCACGAGGAATGCTGTCCCTGCTCGTTCATGGGCTTAAGCTCCTTAATTACAAACAATGACTTCGTTAGGAAGTATGAAGATTCCTGAGCGCCCAAGTTGTGAACAATATCTACAGGCCATCTTGGAAATCTCTAAAGGTGAGCAGGAACAGTAGACTTTGTGCAGCAAACAAGGGCCTCGTAAGTAATTCTTCGATAACCCACTCGCAACACGTGTGCTTATTTCTGAACCGGTGAGTCCTGCACTCGAGGTTTTGCCTGGTGCCTGTGACTCCACGGTAAACATAAACACTGCAAAAAATTCTGCTATATTCCAGAAGCCCTTTCTTTTTTTTTTTTTTTTTTTTTTTAAGATGCGCAGGCTCAGTAGTTGTGGCACACGGGCCTAGTTGCTCCGCAGCATGTGGGATCTTCCCAGACCAGGGCTCGAACCTGTATCCCCTGCATTGGCAGGCAGATTCTCAACCACTGCGCCACCAGGGAAGCCTCAGAAGCCCTTTCTATTACACAATGGCCTTCCCAGGGCCTCACATCATCTTATACTACATAGGTTTCATTTAAACTATTTGGGGTATGACTAAAGAAAAAGCAGAGTTCCACAGTTGCTTTGTCTAACCCTCCAGTCTCAAGAACAAATGCTGTGTTCAAGATAGTAAAGAAGGCATCACCATAGGTGCAGAAGAAAGCACCCACGATGGGTTGCATTTTACATTTTGTTTATTTTTATTTATTTATTTTTTTGGCGGTACGCGGGCCTCTCACAGCTGTGGCCCCTCCGGACACAGGCTCCGGACGCGCAGGCCCAGCGGCCATGGCTCACGGGCCCAGCCGCTCCGCGGCATGTGGGATCCTCCCGGAACGGGGCACGAACCCGTGTCCCCTGCATCGGCAGGCAGACTCTCAACCACTGCGCCACCAGGGAAGCCCGCATTTTACATTTTGTGAGGTATGTTCAGAGTCCAAGGGAAACTTTGAAATTCTGAAGATGTGAATTGTCTCCACCCCACTGTCATTGCCCCGGCACCTTGCATTTTGAAGACTGGAATCCAGCTTTGAGCCAGAAGCCATTTCTGTAGCAGAGGCCTCTTTTCCAGTAGTCATCATCTGGCATGCTTGGTTCATCACCGAGTCATCCACGGAAAATCTCTGATTAACTGGCAGTGTGTCTGCACAGGAGAGCCAAGGTCTGCCCGGGTGGAGGGAGTGCTTGACCAAGATCTGGTTACCTCCCCTTGGGACCATCCTGGTCAGTAAGAGGCTCGGTTCTCGGTGGCCTCGTGTGCTTTTTCATCCGTGAGGCTGACGCTCTACTTCGTTGTGCCGCTAGACTTTCAGTAAGCCTTGGCCGCAGCATGCCAGAGGCCTGAAGTTATTTTGGGGTTTTAGCTAGAATCTGCAGTGGTCAGGCCTACGTTGTCACTTTACCAGCCCTGCCACGAGCTCATCGACAGCAGCCCTGCACTTCTTGCGGTTCGCTTGTTGAACATAGTGTGTTTGGTTTTTTCCTTCATTTGAAAATCTTCAAAAGCTGCTTGTCTGTATTGAAGACATCCACCCACGAGGCAAAGCCTGGATCCCTGCTCTCTCCCACCCTCAGCCAGCTCTGTCCTGCCCACGTTGCATGTGCACATCAGGACTCAGTCTCCTGCTTATGATCTCGTTCTGATGTCCTGGTGAGACATCAGAGCCATGAACTTAGCTTGTGAGATGGAGAATAACGGTTGGCCACATCTCCCCTCCTCCTCGTTCTTAGGCAGGGCACAAGCCACCCTTCCATTTCCTTCAGTGAATACTTTCTGATCACCTGCCATGGGCCAGGTACTTTGCTAGGTCCTGGGGATCCTAGGGTGAGTCTGACGTAGTAAGCCCTTAAGGAGCTCACGGTGAAGTGGAGGAGACAGGTAGACTTGCAGGTCATTGCAAAGCCCTGGATCAAGGGTCATAACGGAGGCACTCTTAGGGGAACGCACGTAGGAGGTAGATTCCATCTGCTGGGAACGTCAAGGTTGGCTTCTCACTCCTACACGCTATGGCCAAGCCTCACTGAAAGCCTAATAGGCAGAGTAACCTTTGAGCTGAAACATAAACATAAGGGAGAGATAGGAGTTTGCTAGTTGAAAAAGTGCTTTATAGGCACAGAGAGTGGTATGGATAGGGCAGAGGAGGTATACCGATGATCACAGTTTTCATTTGTGAGAGCCCACTAGGTGCGCGTGCCGTGCAAAGTACTTTATGCACTTCGTGCCTCAGTGTTCACGACAACCCTAATGAGGTCCAGGCATTGTTATTATCTCCATTCTGCAGAGGAGATGCTGGAGGATTAGCATAGCGACTTAATCAGCCCAGTTCACACAGTAAGTAGCAGAGGTGGGTAGTGACTCTAGGCCTTCCTGATACTCTGATGTGGGAGAGAGATGCTGTCTTGGGAGCTGTGTATAATTCACTGTGGCTGGTATGGAGGATGGCTGGACAGATGGGTAGAGTCAGATCCTGGGGGCGAGGCCTTTTGTGCTAAGCCTGGGAGTTTGGACCCTTCTCTGCTCTCTATGGAGAGTCACTGAAAGCCACTGAAGGTTTTAAAGATCATTCTAGAAGTTGGAATGAAGTGAGAGGAGGGGATGGATAGACCTGATGGCAGGGGGGCCCAGAGAGGACTAACCCAGGGAGAAATTGTGAGGCCTGAATGAAGGCAGTGGCTGTGCAGATGGAGAGGCACGTGGAGAGTGTACGGACAGGGGGAAAGTGTGAGCTGATGGGGAAAAGCAGGCCACAGACTGGGGCCGTGCTGGGCACATGGCTGGTGGGTGGTGAGGCTGGGATTCGGTCCCAAGGAGACCGACTCCAGGGACTTCCCTGGCGGTCCAGTGGTTAGGACTCTGCGTTTCCAGCACAGGGTGTGCGGGTTTGATCCCTGGTCGGGGAACTAGGGTCCCCCATGCCGCACAGCACGGCAAAAAAAAAAAACTTTTAAAAATAAATAAAAACAAAACCACGGAGGCCAACTCCAGAGTCTGTGTGTTTAAGAATTACACTAGATTGCCTCCCCCACCCCAGCCAACTAACGTGGAAATAATCTGGGCTTTAGATCCGTAATTTAGATTTTAGATATATGGTCATTATTATTTTACATTATCTACCTTTCAAGAAATAGGTTTGCCATTTGCAGTAAAGTCTGGGACTATGTTACCAACAATTAATCAGCCTCCCTGGTTTCCTCACTCCCCTCTCCTGGCTTCTTGACCGTGCTCCCTCCATATTTTGTGTCAGCGCCAGGATGAGCCTTGAAATAATTTCTTCAAGATGGGTGAGTGGGTGCTACATTTCACAGTTCCTTGGACGTGTGAGAAGTTCCTCCTGTTGCTCTTTTACGGCTCTATGGAGGCTTCGTGGGCCACGGGATTCTCCGTCAGAACCCGGAGACAATGCTCCATCATCTTCAGACGTCAGCGCTGTAGAGAGGCCTGAGACCAGCCTGTAGTTCTCTTTTCTCCGTAGGCTGTTTTTCTTTTCTCCCACTATGACTCTTGTAGTTTGTTTTGAGTTTACCCTTGGAATTCAAGACTTTCAGTTAGATATATCTAGTGTAGATCTGTTTTCATTAATTTTATTTGGAGCTGGATGGGCCCTTAGAGTTTTCACACTTAAGCCTTTCCTCACCAGGGGGAAATCTGTCTGGATCTTTCCAAGTTGCCGCTGCTTCTCAGCCCGCTCTACTCACACCCGGAAGTTCCGTATCCGTTTCCTAGATCTGTTCTCCCTACCACTTGAGAGTTTTGCTCATCATATTAATTTCTTTATCCTTCTGTTCTGAATTCTTGGAGAATTTCTCAGCCCCAGTCTTCTATTCATGATTCCCATTGAATATTTTAATAATTTGGCCATTGCACTTTTCATCTGAACTCAATCCTTGCTGAATACAGGCTGTGCCTTTTTCATAAGCATTATGTCCTCTTGAGTCACACTGAGTAGCTGAATTTAGATTTTTCCTCTCCTTTTTTTTTTTTTTAATAAAAAAGTCTTTTCTTTAGTGGGAACAGTTGCTGTGATTCTTTAACTCAGTCTTCTCTTGTCCACATGCTTGTGATTTTCTTCCACGTGGCTCCCCTTAGAGAGGTCGCCGTGTGGGCATCCATCATCGAGTGCTGAGCACAGTTCCATCATCGGTCATGTGGATTCTAGGAAGAGCTCTCAGGCCCTGACAAGGGCAGAAGAGGAACGTTTAGCTTTACTGTTACCTGATGAGGAGTCCAGTTTTCTGTAGCTGAGGGCCAGTGGTGGGGCGAGGTGACCAAAGTCACAAGCAACCCTGATGGGACACACTGGCATTCTGCCGCCATGCTGTCTCATGGGAGGCGTGAGGTCAAGATTGGCTCTCCCTGGAGACTTGGCCCGTTCTGTGCCACTGTCAAGCCGAAGCAGCTCTAAGCTTGTAGGTTGGTCCTGCTGGGGTCCCTTCCACACACTCCCGATTCCTTCATGTGCAGGGAATCATAGCTTACTCAGTTCTTCCCTCAATCCCATCTTGCCCAAACAATACCTCAACAGTTTCTCCCAATTGCTGGTCCTTTAAGGTAATCCTCCCTGGTTTCTGGTACTGACATATCCTTCTCCTATCTCAGACTTTGGTCATTTCCACAGTAATTTGGGACAGACAGGTAGCTACTCAAGTGGTCTCAGTTTGCTCTTAGGAGCCAAAAGCACCAGTTGTACTTTGAAGCTCTGCTTTGCAAAGTGGGGGGATCCAGCTCTTTAGGGTTCCCAGCAGGAACCCTGAAATGCAACATACCTGCAGGTCAGCGATTCCTAAAGTATATTCTGAGATCACAGTCCCCAAAGATACACCATGAAGAAAGGATTCCCTGGTCAATAATTTGAGTACCTTTCTCTCTCCTAGAGAATAGTACTCCAAAGTTGCATATGTCCTGAGAAGGCCTACAGTGATAAAACCTCTTGATCTTTGTTTAAACTATGTTTCCCAAATGTATTTGGCCAGAGAATCATTTTTTTCCCCTAAAACTTATTAATATTCCTCAGAGAACACTTTGGAAACATACTGTGAACAAGTGGCTGTTTTTTCCCCGTGCATTTGGTGGAATGAAAAAAATACGTCTTAATTCACATGTGAAGATGTGAATCCCAGGACAGACTCCACCCAGTGTTACTGAAAAACAACCCAACTTTCCGTGAGTGTTTGCACAGAGTTAATGCAACCCATAGTAAGACATGAAGAAGCCTTTCTGGCCGATGTTAAGTTTCATCCCAAACAGCAGTTTTCAGTTACACTAAACCTGAGTGTTGTTTCTGTTACTCAAGATTTATTTAGACCTGGCATTAGTGGAAAGTGTTTCCAGAGAAAAGGTAATTTAACGTCAGGCAGAATGGGCTTGTGAAACCAATTAGGAAATCGTTGAAATCTGTTAAAATGGTAGGATTATCCTGTTCCTATTAAAAACCACTTTGAGAAATGTTGCACTTCCTGCCAGGAAAGCATTCCCTCCCGACACAGTTCTTCCCGGCCCTGGCTTCCAGCCTTGGCCGCCCGCCCTTCCTCAAAGCAGCGTGTTCTTTTCTCTGTTATAACAGTAACCACATGCATTGTGATGATCTGGTTCTGGTTCTCTGTTTCCCGCTCCAGCCATGAACTCCTTGAGAGTAGGAACTGGTCTCATGCGTGCTGAACCCTTAACGTGTAGCATACTGTCAGGCACTTGATAGGTGCTCAGAAGGTATGTCAAACTTGACTGATCGCATGGCCAAACTCTGACCTGGTGTTCGGACCGAGAATGTCAGAGTCAAAGAGAACCGTCAGCGTTACCCTGAGCCAGCCCCTCCTCTCTATAGAGGAAGAATCTAAAACCCTTCAAGGCTCTTGCATCTCAGCTGACCCCAACACTTCTCCCCTCCCCTTGACCACAGCCCAAACCCTGCGTGGGAAGCCTGCAGCCAAGCAGAGCTCAGCTACCAAGAGGCTAGCTCAGAAATGGGATGATTCCATGTCTTTTGACCAGTGCCAGGGAAGGCATTACCAGCATCACAGCAAAGACGAGAGCTGGATGTATTAAGCCCTTTGTGGCAGGGACTGTGCTGAATGCTTGATGTATACTTTCTCATCTGATGCCCAAGGCAGCCCCATAGAGGAGGAACTGTGATTGTTCCTATTTCACAGATCATAGCTATTATTATTCCCATTTCCTGACACTGACAGAGGCCTAAGGCTTTGTAGTCAGTACATAGAGGAGTCAGGGTTCCTCACTTGAGACTCCTCTGGTCACTCCAGAGCTGGAGCCCTTGATCAACAGCAAGTCACCCTGTCCCATAGACTTGTCTTCTGTCAGTGTCAATGCCTGGCATGATGACCATTTTACTTTTAAAGCATCATTTCCTGGAACCAGTTTTGCCACTCAATGCACTCATTGTGAGGCCTTCATAGTGGCACCCCTGCCCCTGACATACAGAGAAAGTCTTGTCACCACCATTTCAAATATAAAGAAACTGCCTACCTTCCTGGATTGAGAGGTAACCTACAGCGTTCAGCTGCTGTGCTCGGAAAAATTCTCTCCTATGGCTGCAAGTGCCTTCTTTGCTCCACGTGCTTAGGCCATAGACCACTTTCTAAAAGACCCTCACGGTGGCCAGTATACTGCAGGGCAAGACAGGAAGAAGAGCTCAGCCAGCCTGTAACAGAAAGTCATATTATTCTCCTATCAAACCTATTTGCCCTTCGTATCACTTATCACTTCCTCACTGTCCAGATTCTTACTTGGGTGAGCTGCACCGGAACAGATTCTGAGATGTGTTTTCCAGGGAGTCGTTGCTAGAATCAATTTCACAGGTGGAATGAACGGCCCTGAAATTGGTGACCGGTGGGGAGCCTTTGAGGTTTTTGGAAAAGGGGCTTGAAATACGGTCAAGGCTGTGCTTTGGCAAGACGAAAGTAGCGATAGAGTAGACCACAGTCAGGGAGAGGCGGGGCTGAAGAGGAAAGCGCGGTAGGAGTACCTGTTGGGAGAAGAGTCTTTGGAGCCCTGGTAACTGGAGGATCGTGTGTAGGCAGCATCTGGAGGGGGACCAGGGGCTGTGACCAAGGGCTGTTGGAGGAAGAAGCAGCTTCTCCTGGGGAGGGGGTCACAGTCAGGGAGGTGCCCTGGAAGCAGCCACATCACAGAGCCTGTGAGAGGTAGACGGCCAAAGTTTCCGGTCTTCAGTTGCAAAGAGTAAGGTTCCCAAGGACTGAGTAGAAGGAACTTATTTGGGAGCTGGGTAGTTTTGAGAAAGGTGAACAAGGCCAGGTGGAGGCTGGTCTTCACGGGGGGAAGACTGTGGAGAAGAATGCAGCAAGACACTGATGGTGGTGAGAGGTGATAGCAGACAGGATGTGAGGGCCATGAGGGGGACCGGCTATGGCGAGTGATGAATCAGCAAACTTTGAAGTCATGGAGGAACTCTTGGTGCCAGCCGGTCCCCAGCCTGCCCAAGACAGAAGTATGGTGACCAGAGGTTGGAGCCATGGTGGAGCCCCAGAGCAGGGATGGGTGACAGGTGGACTGCTAGACACAGCCGTAACTTCTAGATGCCTGGTCAGCCCTGGTGAGGGTTTCCAGCTTCTAAAAGGTGGAAATGGGAGAGAAGCCAGTAAATGGAGCATGTCATTTATCTCTGAACTTTTTATAACTGAAAGCTAAAAATAGCAGTGAAGTGCCACAGCTAAACTACGGAGAGGATGAGAGGTTCAGTGTCCTTGGCTTCCTTTGGAACACAGCCCACTGCTTTCCATCGAAATCCCTCCTCTGTCAGGGAAGATAACACATACTCAGGGGCCTCGAAGTGGGCAGGGGGACTGGGGGACCTCATGGCCCACTCCTCTCTGTACCCATGGTGACACCAAGGCTGGGAGAGGGGCGGCTGTCATGCCCCCCGAATTCCTTTCTCCTGATGTCTCTGCTGTACCTCAGTGCAGCTTTATTGTTACAGCCCCTTAGCCCTTTGTTTACAGATTACAATTTACTGGAAATGAAGCTCTATCTTCTGAGTCCAAGTTTATACAGAAAATATTCCTTTACAACTTTCCCTTTAGGCAAAAGAAGATACACGTTAATTTTCATGACTTAATGGCAGTTAATTTGGCAAGAAGTGTTGCATCTCTACCAAATGTTTGAGAATTAAACTTCCACCATCATCACGTGCATTTTCCCTCAATTTGGTAATCGGGGCAGAGCTCTAAAGTCTGAAGTTAAGTACACCACGCTCATGTTTCTAACCTTGTTGGACAGTGAGGTGCAAACTGGGAAAATTTCCTAGGTATGTGAAGCCCACCTTTTTAAATACCAAACACCATGGGGCAGCCTTTTTTTTATCACCTTTTTATTATTATTACTATAAAACAGACCATCTTTGTTAAAGAATTCGAGATCTAGAAAATCTTAAAAATAAAGTAAAATCCACCTGAAAACCCATTTTTAAAAAATTTTAAGGGGTTGTGAAGTAAAAAGTAAGTCTCCCTTTCCACCGTGGTTCTACCCCCAAGAACCAGTTCATAACACCCCAGTGCTTCTTATTCTAGACATTTTTCTATATATTAAAACAAATGGAGCTCATATGTGTATATTTCATTACACAGCCTGTTTTTTATTTTTTTTTACTTTTCATGGATATCATAAATGTTTCCAAGTTAGTACATAAAGCACTACTTCATTCTTTTAAATGCCTGTGTAATATTCCATCAGCTGTTCCCCAAATTAGAACATTAAGCTTGTTTTCAGGTACTTCCCTTGCGGTCCAGTGGTTAAGACTTTGTGCTCCCAATGCAGGGGGCAGGGGTTCAGTCCCTGGTCGGGGAACTAAGATCCCGCATGCTGCCTGGTGCAGCCAAAAAAAAATTAAAAAAAAAAAAAAGACCGTTTTCAGTTTGGGGCTCTTGCAAAAGATACCACAGTGGATATCCTTGCACATGATTGTTTGCCTATGGGTGCTGGTGTTTCTACAGGATAGTCTCAGAAGTGGAATAGTGGAATAAAATACATTTTAATAGATACCATCAAATTCCCTTACAAGGCAGGACGCGTGTCCATTTTTCCACACTCCTACCAGCTCTGAATGTTTTCCTTCTTTTGTAAGTTTTGCCAGTCTGATAGGTTTTTTTGGCGGGGTTGCAGATGACATATTTTAAATTGGATGGTCTTCATTAGTGAAGTTGAGCATCTTTCCTGGGTATATTGACTACTTGTATTTTACTGTGAGTTGCTTGTTCATGGTATATGCACATTTTCCTGCGGAGTGATTTGTGCTTTTCTTATTTACCTGTAGGAGGTCTCTATAATATTATGAATATTAATCCTTTGTCTACTATATGTTGCAAATATTTTCTTCTGGCCTGTCGTTTATCTTCTACTTTTGTTTGCAGTATCTTTCATTGCACAGAACTTTTTTTCTGCTTAAATGAGAGGCCCAGAACATGCTGTCATCTTTTTCCCAGATGATTCAGAGCTGGCATGACAAAGGTCCAGAGCTGGACAGGAATTGAAAGGACAATTCAAAGATGTCCTCAGGACTTTTCAGCCCACTGCTGCATCCCCTGCGGTTGTTGTTGTTTTGTTGGTTGTTTTTTTGGGTTGTTGTTTGTTTCTTTTTATGCTCTGCGAGGATTCGCTGTCCTCAAATTCACCTACTGGTAGGTAATTCTTACTTTCCATGTGCCTATTATTTTTTTTTTTTTTTGTGGTACACAGGCCCCTCACTGTTGTGGCCTCTCCCGTTGCGGAGCACAGGCTCCAGACACGCAGGCTCAGCGGCCATGGCTCACGGGCCCAGCCGCTCCGCGGCATGTGGAATCTTCCCAGACCGGGGCACGAACCCATGTCCCCTGCATCGGCAGGTGGACTCTCAACCACTGCGCCACCAGGGAAGCCCTCCATGTGCCTATTTTTATACTGTCCCATCCAATCACAAATTGCTGGTTCTCATCCTTCATGGTCTAGACAACCAAACAGCACAACTTGTCAGTATCATGGGCAAAAGGAATAAAATAGGTTGTGAGTTGGGAACTGACAGCTTTTCCTGAGAGTAAAGTGCCCAGGCTGTAGTGAACGGCCTTTGACATGTCTGTTAGGGCTGCGTAGAGACCTTATTCTGGTTTGCTGAGATTGATAAACATATAATTTGTTGATGGATGAGGTGCTTTTGTAGGCTTTTTTCTTACATGAGAAACATTTATTTGGAGCCTCTGCCCTCTCTGCATGGGACTCAGAGCCTTGACGCTATATGGAACTGTGCCCGACTCGTTAAGACACCATACTTCACCCTCTTCCCCCTGACGCCATCCCTGGAGACATCTTTCCCCAGTCTCCGCCAGTTCCACCAGACAGACACACCCAATTCTGATGAATCCTTGTCTATAAAGCCTTCACCAGTATTCTCCCAACAACTTCCCAGCCAAGCTATTTGTGTCATGTTGAACTTTTCATTATAGCTTTTTTGCATCTGTCTGTCTTCCCTGCTTATAACAGCGCTCCTGGAAGGCAAGGACCAGATCATATGCATCTCTGTATTATTTAAGCTACTGAGCGCAGGGCTTAGAACACAAAGGGGGCCTGGTGAGTGTTTGGTGACTAAATTTCTCTTTGCATCTTCCGCTCATGTACCCTGCAATACCTACTCAGAAGGAACCCAGGTTTACTAATACCACTATTTTAAATTGTTATTTAATCATTACTATTGAAATAATTTGTACAATTTTATAATAAAACACTAAGCTAAGAAAACAGAGGCGGCAAATACGTTTTATTTTATGGCCCACTTTGATGAACTGTTTTGGGTCTGCTTCAATAACTAGTGGGAAAATATACCATAACCAATTAGTGATACTTGTCATGAGTACAGGAACGGGTCCTCCCAGTTCATATGCTAGGTTTGTGTCATGTCTAACCTGTTAGAAAGGCCAAGAATAGAGTATTCACAGAGGTGTTTTGGGTTGAAATGGGTCCCCCTACAAAATTCATGTGTTGAAACCCTAATGTCTAGTACTTCAGAATGTGACCTTATTTGGAAATAGAGTCCTTGCAGATGTAATTAAGTTAAAATGAGATCATACCAGAGTAGTGTGGGCCCCTAATCCAATACAACTTGTGTCCTTATGAAAAGGTAAACCAGTTATGGTATTTGTACAAAGAAACCTATCCTGGCTGACTTTTGGTGCAGGATGGAAATCAAAATTAAACTCTCATTAAAGACTATTTTGTAATTAACCACCGTGGCCCCATTCCAAGACTTAGTGGATGTGGCCAAAACAGTGTTTATAGGAAAGTTGTGGCTTGAAATGCTTTTCTTATTAAGTGTGGGAAAACTAGGTATTTAACATATGAATTAGGAATTTAACTTATGAAAATAGAACTTATTTAACTTACAAACATGGAAAAAGAATAACAAAATACCATGAGCAAGCTAAAAGGATAGAATTAATGAAAAAATAGAAATGCTAAAAATTAAACTAGAAAACAAAATTTTTATCCTATTGATAAATAGTTATTCATCAAGACTGGTAAAAGAGAAAACCTCTGGCAAGTCTATTCCTAATTTTTTTTAAAAAAAAAAAGAAAAGAAGTACATGTTAAGGGTGAATAGATTTATCAGAGAAAGTTAAAAAACTTATAAGCATAGTGTTCATAATTTAATTGATACATGCTAACATCTTTGGGAAGAAAGCTAATTTCTGGGAAAATCGAATCAAAGCAAGGTTTTTGTTCTCTTTTTTTAATGAGAGGAGATCAAAACTTGGCAAGAAATTGCAAAAGCTGACAAAGAACTGCTCTCCCCAGTGGTGCAAGGCCTAGAGGTTTTATGAGCAAATTATTTAGACACTTAAAAAGCATAGGAAGAGATAGCATGTGTACTGCTTCGTTTCTTAAAGTTCGCACAACTTTGATACAAAAACAGACAAGGGCATTTTAAAAAAGAAAACCGTGAACCCAATTTCATTTATGAACATACAGGTGCTAAATGCAATGTTAGCAAATCAAATTAACAGTTATACGTATACATGTTAATTACAAGACTACCTTAGTGCTTTAACATTAGGAAATCTGTTACTGTAATTAATCAAAGGAGGAGAGCTAATTAATTTTAGCTATTAATTTTTTAAAATAAAAAGTTTTTGTAAACCAGTAATAGAAATATGTTTCCTTAATGCGGACAAAACAAATATCTGAAACCAACAATCAATATCTTGCAGAATGGTGAAATATTAGAAGGGTTCTAATTAAAATGAGGAATATGAGAGGAGTGATCAGTATCACCTCTATTAATCAACATTGTTTTGGAATTTCTACTCCAGACAATAACATAAGAAAAGGAAATAGGGACTTCCCTGGTGGCGCAGTGGTTAAGAATCCTCCTGCCAGTGCAGGGGACACGGGTTCGAGCCCTGGTCCGGGAAGATCCCACGTGCTGTGGAGCGACCTGGCCCGTGCACCACAACTACTGAGCCTGCACTCTAGGGCCCGCGAGCCACAACTACTGAGCCTGCGTGCCACAACTGGAGAAAGCCTGCACACAGCAATGAAGACCCAATGCAGCCAAAAATATATAAATAAATTTATTTTTAAAAAGGAAAGGAAATAAAGCATAACTACTTGAAAGGAAGAAAAGAAAGAAAATGATGATAGACTTAACATTACTTGCGAATGATATGATTACCTGAAGAACCAAATCCAATCTACTGAAAATCTTTTAGAAAATTGAATACAAAGACATTTAGGAAATACTAAAAAAATCAGTAACACATTAGACAATAGCATATGAAAAAATACCCATCTATAAAAATAGCAACAATTTAAAATACATGCTAATAACATTAACATGAAATATATTGAAGATTTCTTCACTTAAACTACAAAATAATATTGAAGGATATGAATGTAGCTAATATATGAATATAGCTAAGTGGAGAGTCACGTGTATTCTTTGATATAAAGGTTTAAGTATTACAAAGATTTCAGTTTTTTCTAAACCAATCTATAAATTTAATACAGCTTTAATAATTGCCCCAATGGGATTTCTTTTAATTGAAAATTAATTCTGAAATTCATATGGTCAAATAAATATAAAAGTTGCTAATAACATTTTTTTTTTTGGTACGCGGGCTTCTCACTGTTGTGGCCTCTCCCGTTGCGGAGCACAGGCTCCGGACGCGCAGGCTTAGCGGCCATGGCTCACGGGCCTAGCCGTTCCGCGCGCGGTATGTGGGATCTTCCCGGACCGGGGCACGAACCCGTGTCCCCTGCATCGTCAGGCGGACCCTCAACCACTGCACCGCCAGGGAAGCCCAAAAGTAGCTAATAAAATTTTGATTAACAGAGTACTGGGGAGTAATTGCCTTACCATATGTGAAAATATTTTTTAAAGCCTAAATAATTAAGATGTGATCAATGAATTTTATAAATCCAATTACTGAACAAATATAAAAGACCTAAAACAGACCCAAGTATCTTTAGAGATGTGGTGTGTGATGAAAGATGCATTTTCAGTTAGAGAGTAAAAAATTAGTACATAGTTTGACGACAACTGACTGATCATTTGGAAAACCATCAAATACAGCATATCAAAAATAAGTTTCAGATTTATTAAAGGTAAATATGAAACTATAAAAGTACTGTATGAAAATATGGGTGAATATTTTACATAATCTTAGGATAAAGGTTGTGCTTTTCAAAGAATGACCCCCAAAGACAAAAACCACAGAGTAAAAACTGACAGTTTTGATTATCTATACTTTAATCATACTCTCTGCAGAAATAAACAAAGAAAACACTTTAAAGGAAAAAAATATAGAAAGTAACTTATATGAGACCCATATATATTCTTTTTCTTTTTTTTTTTTTTGGCTGCATTGTGTCTTCGTTGCTGCCCGCGGGCTTTCTCTAGTTGCCGCGAGCGGGGGCTACTCTTCATTGCGGTGCATGGGCTTTTCATTGCAGTGGTTTTTCTTATTACGGAGCAGGGGCTCTAGGCGCGTGGACTTCCCTCGTTGTGGCACACGGGCTCAGTAGTTGTGGCTCGTGAGCTCTAGAGCATAGGCTCAGTAGTTGTGGTGCACGGGCTTGGTTGCTTGCAGCAGGGCTCAAACCCGTGTCCCCTGCATTGGCAGGCAGCTTCTTAACCACTGCACCACCAGGGAAGTCCTGTATTCTTAATATATAACAAAAGTTTTAAAATCAATGTGGAAAAAACCCACAAACAGAACTTTTATATGGCAAAAATCACGTACAGGCTGTCCATAAAAGAACAAATGGAAAACAAATACATGTTCAAAGAAAATCAGAGAGAAGCAAATATAGCTAGTAATAAAGTACCATTTATACTCTTTGAGCTGGTAATTTCACTCCAAGGGTTTTTATGCTAAAGAAATCATTGACATGCTCCAAGATTTTGTCTAGAAGGATGCAAGTAATTGTATTTCTTGTATGTGTGAAAAACTGGGGAAAAACTAAATGCATTAAGTATAAGAGAGATTGGGTTAAACAAATCACAGCACATCCATACAAGAAAAATGAAAACACAAAAATGTTTCAACACAGTGAAAGGTTTTCTCAGTAAGCTGGAAAGTTTCCAAAGTAGATTATAAAACAATATAAGAAAAAAAAAGACATTTTATTATACACATCTACACACAGTAAAGGACATAAGGATATTAACATAATTAAGGTTAACTTTTAATGTTTGTCCTTTTATTTATCTATAGTTTTCTAAATTTGCTCCAAAAAGACTGAATGGAAACATACCAAGACATCACTTTTGATATTTTTGTGGTAGGTCTTATGAGTGGTTTTTTTACTCCCCTTATTTCTACTCCCTTTTTTTTCAAAATCTTGTTTATGTACCAGCTTCATTGAGATATAATCCACATATCATAAAGTGTACAACTTGAAGTGTACAATTCAGTGGTTTGGGGTATATTCACGTAGTTTGGCAACTATCATTAGAAATAATTTTAGAACATGTTCATTATCCTAGAAAGAAATTCCATACCCATTAGCAGCTATGTCTTGTTTCCCCCCAGTTCTAGGCAACCACTAATCTACTGTCTGTATCTGTGGACTTGCCTGTCCTGCACATTTCATATAAATCGACTCATGGAATATGTGACTTTTTGTGACTGACTGCTTTCACTTAGCATGGTGTTGTTAAGGTTTATCCATGTTGCAGCATGTGTCAGTGTTTCCTTTCTGTTGCCAAATAATATTCCAGTGCCTTGGTTTGCCACATTCTGTTTACCCATTCATCAGTTAACAGGCGTTAGGATTGTTTCCACTTCGGGGCTGTTGTGAATATTGCTGCCGTGATCATTCATGTACATGTGATTGTGTGGACGTTATGTTTTCATTTCTCTTGGGTGCATACCTAGGAGTGGAATTTCTGGGTCATATGGTAGCTCAGTGTTTAACCTCATGAGGAAATGACAGACTGTTGTCCAAACCGACTGCACCATTTTACATTCCCACCAGCGGCATATGAGGGTCCCAATTTCTCCACATCCTCACCAGCGCTTGTTATTGCATTTTTTTAATTAGAGCCGTCCTAAAGGGTATGAAGTGGTATCTCATTATAGTTCCGATTTGCATTTCTCTGATGACTAATGATGTTGAGTATCTTTTCACATGCTTACTAGCCATTCATATACTTTCTTGAGAGTAATGTTCAGATCCTTTGCCCTTTTGTTAATTGGGGATATTTGTCTTTTTATTGTTGAGTACCGAAAGTCAAAACCCCTTTAAAAGATCATGTGTAGCTTGAGAGCATTACCCAAGCAACGCTTGGAAAATAGAGAAAATCCAAAGATCTGGACGATAATCTGGAGATCGCATATCACTGCCCTGTCAGAGGCATTTCATCAGAAAAGCATGTGAGGGCTTGATCCCGAATCCTTTCCACCTGCCAGTGCCAGAGCCTGCCCCTGCCCTCCTGTGGTTATCCGCAGCCACCTCCAGACCCTGGTGGTCTGAGCAGTGATGATCACAGCTTTCTTGGCAGTTGGGTCCCTACAGCTGCTCGTGGGATTGTGTCAGAGCCGCCTTTACAAATGTTTGTCTCCACTGTGTTAGCTGCCAACCCTTTCATGGGAAAACTGAGTCCAATGTCTTAAGGAGACCCTTCAGACAGGCACATAAATAAATTCCTTTAAGGAAGTTTGGGTTTGCTGAAGATTTTCTGGAAATTTTGCAAACACATACTTGGATCTCATTCACAACTAAAGATTACTTGCCCACTTGAAGGCCCAGACTATTTATTTAATAAGTCGCAACTTTCCACCTCATTTGTGCAAAGCCAAGGGGTTATTTTAACATAATCATAGTTGGTGGATTAAAATGCCTTCTTACAAACGAGCCTGTTTATACACTTAAAGGACTTGTAGCTTGGGCCCCCATCAACTCCCTTCCTCTACACTTCTAGACTGATGCACCTTCTAATTGAGACATCTTATTTTATTTTATTGATAAAACCACCACTATTTTATTTATACTCGCAGCTTCTGTGGGCCAGGGGTTGACACAGGATGCAGTAAGGATGACCCGTCTCTGCTTCTCAGTGTCGGGGACCCCTTGTCTAAAAGCCAAACAGTGTCACTTCCACTGTATTTTATTGGTCAAAGTAGTCACAAGGGAATCTAACTTCAACTCTTGACAGAAGGTACGTAAAGAGCATTTGTGGCTATTTTTTTTAAATCTGCGAGAATTCTCAGTCAACACTGGTGGAATAAAGAACGAATCAACAAATGGGTTGTGATATCTCTAGGCAGATGGTCTCAAGTATCAGCCAATGAGAGCCTCATCCTGCCCGATTCCTCCAAAGGATAGAACAGAAAAACATGGTTTCTTCATGCTGTCCTCTCTGCTTCCTGTTCTGGCCAATGGTATTGCACCCTCATCCTAAGTGTGGCAAAGATACATCTGTGCCCACTGCCCACAGATGTACCTGCTACCAGCAGTTGGGGAGTGAGGTCAGGGAAGCGAGAAAGAAGCTGACATTCGGGCCTTGGGCTGGGGACTCCACGCATCCTCTCATTCAAGCCTCACAGCATGACGTGAGCTATTTCATACCCATTTCAGACAAGGAAGCAGAGGGCAGAAGAGGCTGGGTCACTCTAACAGACACCACTGGTGCCCTACGGCACTTCAGCCTCAGCTGCCTGCAGCAGGCGAGCTCAGACTCACCTCAGGCTGACAGCATCCCATGTCAAGATGTGGTGTCTGGGACTTCCCTGGTGGCACAGTGGATAAGACTCCCAACGCAGGGAGCCCGGGTTTGATCTCTGGTCAGGGAACTAGATCCCACATGCATGCCACAACTAAGGAGCCTGCATGCCGCAACTAAGGAGCCCCCCTGCTGCAACTAAGCAGCCCGCCTGCCGCAAGTAAGACCCGGCACAACCAAATAAATAAATATATATATTTTTTTTTTAAAAGCCAAAGCGATGTGGTGTCTTTCTCCTCTGCACCAGGGACTCCCCTGCAAGGGTCACAGTTGGCCCAGTTGTAGGCAAAGCCCAGAGTGTGGAGGCGCTTCCCTGATCTTGGTTTTTCTTCCTTTTCTCTTTCACTCTCCTCACTGTCTCGCCCCTCCTTTCTTGGACTCACCTCCCATGTAAACTATCTGCACTAAAGTCCTGTCTCAGGCTCTGCTTTTGGGTTGACCCTAAACCAAGATACCCACTTGTCCATTTTCTGGAAAAACTAGATTTTGAAAAACTCGGATCTGAACTTGGTTTAGACCACAGAACCTGAGGAGTGGTGTGAGTCAAGTGGCCCCTCGAGACTTTTTCCACTGTCAGCCAGATTCAGTGGAAGAAGAGCTGGGCGTGGGGAGAGCGTGAGGATAAAAGAGTGGATGGGACGTTTGCTTACAGTCACTGTTTCTCCTGCAGCCGTCTCTTGAATAAGACTGTTTATCAAGATGGGCATGAACAAATCAGTGAAGGAGGACGTGAATCAGTGCATTCAGTCTTCTAACACTTTAACTTCCTTCTCAAGTAATTTCTGGAACTGCAGTCAATGACAGTAGTTGCCGTACCACTCGTGAGCACTGTAGCACGTAGAGGCCTCTCCCAAGGTGGGTGTAGAGACGTCACACGGACCTCATTTTAATGCAGGCTAAGATGGAGCTTAGCCAGTGTGGCTCCAGGACCCTGACTTCTGTGTCATATATTGTCAGTGGCATATACCATGCTAGAGAACTTTCCATGAAGTGAAACTGAAGAATATGGATCCTACCCCCAAGAGGGTTTAAAAACCATCTAAGACACAAATAAGCTTGAACTTAGATCTTTAGTATCCCTTCTAAGCGGCATATGGTTAAGTCTTGCTTTTTTATCCAGTCTGATAAACTTGGCCTTTTAATTGGGGCATTTAGACCATGTATATTTAATGTGATCACTGTTATGGTTCATTTATGTATCGTTTTCTATGTTCCTATTTGTCCTTTGTTCCCTTTTTCCTCTTTTCCTGCCTTCTTTTGGAATTTTTTTATGATTTCATTGTATCTCCTTTTCCGAATTACTAGCTGCAATTGTTTTGGTATCTTAATGGTTGCTGTAGCGCTTATAATATGCATCTTAACTTATTAGAGTCTGTCTTCAAGCAATATTGTACCACTTCACGTACAGTATAACCATCTCACAATAGTGTGTATCCATTTTTTTCCCCTCCTGGCTTTTACGTTACTGATTTATTTCATAGGAAAATAATCTTGGGAATTCCTTGGCGGTTGGGTTCAATCCCTGGTCAAGAAACTAAGATCCTGCATGCCGCGTGGTGTGGCCAGAAAAAAAGAAAAAAGAAACTTACCTGTTTACTCATGGTTACCGTTTCCAGTGGTTTTCATTCCTTTGTGGAGATTCATATTTCCATGTGGTATTATTTCTCCTGTGGCATAAAGATGGTTTTAACATTCTAATAATGATGGTGTGCTGGTGCTGGACTGTTTCAGCTTTTGTATGTCTGAAGAAGTCTTTATTTCACCTTTATTTTTGAAAGATATTTTCACTTGATACAGAATGCTAAGTAGACAGGATTTTTTCCCCAATACTTTAAAATATTATCTTCTTACTTACATCGTTTCTGACAAGAAATCAGCTGTCATATTTATCTTTGTTCCTTTGTATGTAAACATGTCTCTTTTTTCCCCCCTCTGGATTCTTTGAAGACTTTCTCTTTTTTTTTCTTTCTGATTAATTAATTAATTTTTGGCTGTGTTGGGTCTTCCTTGCTGCGCGTGGGCTTTCTCTAGTTGAGGCGAGCGGGGACTACTCTTCGTTGCGGTGTGCGGGCTTCTCATCGCAGTGGCTTCTCTTGTTGCGGAGCACAGGCTCTAGGCGCGCGGGCTTCAGTAGTTATGGCTCGCGGGCTCTAGAGCACAGGCTCAGTAGTTGTGGCGCATGGGCTTAGTTGCTCCGTGGCATGTGGGATCTTCCCCAACCAGGGCTCAAACCCGTGTCCCCTGCATTGGCAGGCGGATTCCTAACCACTGCACCACCAGGGAAGTCCTGAAGACTTTCTCTTCCTCACTGGTTTTGAGACATTTATGATGTGCCCTGGTGTAATTTTCACATTTCTCGTGCTTGGGGTTTATCACCACGCACTTGCAGGAAAAATTAATTTCAAAATTTAATTTAAAAGTGCTGGTTTCACTTGAGAATGTCCTTGATGAAGAAGTAAAAATATTAATAATATTAATTGTATTAAAGTTTGAAATTGTCAGTATGTATAAAGTGACTTCTGCTGCATACCAAAGCATGCTGGTTGTGTCAAGGAAAAGCGCTCGTGCAGTTGTTTGAGTTGTGAGCTGAACTAGCTGCTTTTTTCACAAACACCGTGTTTTTACTTGAAAGAACGACAACAAACTATGGTTATTCAAACTTGTGTGTTTGGCAGATAGTTTTCTTAAAAAGTTAAAATGAGCCTGTCACTTCAAGGAAAGCAGTTGATAGTATTTGTTGTCAGTGATAAAATTCAAACTTTTCAGTGAAAGTTTGAATTTTGGAAAAGTTGTAGCCACCACCATAATCATGACCAATACCTAACCATATCTTCTGATGCGATACATGGTGAAATTAACAAGTGTGATTTTTTTTTTATATTGTATAATGTAATGTGTCAACATTTAGAAGATCTGTGTAATTTGGTAAACCAGTATTTTCCAAATGACCAATACATGATGTTCAGAATCATGTATGGGTGAAAGATCCAGTCAAAGTGTTAGACCAATCTATTCTCATGTAACAGAGTATGAAAAATTCATTGATATAGTCAGTGAATCACATTTCAATTAACCTTTAAGAAACTATCACTTGTCAAGGTTCAGGAAAATGTCAATGAAGAATATCAATAATTACCTTAAAAAACTTCTCCCCCCTCCAACTAGCCTCCATGTGAGGCTATATTTTCTTCATATTCCTCAAGTAAAACAACATATTGTAATAGACTTTATGCACAGCAGATAATAGAATACAGCTATCTACTATGAAGCAAGGCATTAAAGAGATTTTCAAAGATGCCAAACAGTAATTCAGAGATCATTTTTTAGGTATCTTGTTTAGTGGAGAAACCCTTGAGACATTTCCACTAAGTTCAGAAACCAGGCAAGAACACCCACTATCTCTACTACTAGTCAACATGGTAATAGAGATATTAGCCCATGTAATTAAACAAGAGAAATCAGAGGCAAAAACTGTGTAAAGAAGAAGGAAAACGCTCTCTATTTTAAATTATATGATAATATACCTACAAAAGCCCAGTGAATCAATAATAAAATTAACTGAAGCAATAAATAACACAATACAAAGTTAATATACAAAAGTCAGTAGTCTTTGTATACATAAACAATACCCAGAAGCATAAGGGTAGAGAAAACCCCATTTATAATAGCAAGAAGGAAGATGAAATACTTAGGATGGGGGGAGTAGGAAGACCCTGAGCTCACCTCCATCCATGGGCACACCAAAATTACAACTATTTACAGAACAATTACCAATGAGAACAACCTGAAGACTAGGAGAAAAGATTTTCCACAACTAAAGAGATAAAGAAGGAACCACAGGGACTTCCCTGGTGGCACAGTGGTTGAGAGTCTGCCTGCTGATGCAGGGGACACGGGTTCGTGCCCCAGTCCGGGAAGATCCCACATGCCGCAGAGCGGCTGGGCCTGTGAGCCATGGCCGCTGAGCCTGCGCGTCTGGAGTCTGTGCTCCGCAACGGGAGAGGCCCACGTACCGCAAAAAAAAAAAAAAAGAAGAAGGAACCACAGTAAGATGGGTGGGAGGGGCAAACATGCCATATAGTCAAGACCCACATCCCCAGGGAGGTGACCCACGAACAGGAGGATAATCACAATTGCAGAAATTCTCCGCATAGAGTGAGGGGTCCAAGCCCCACATCGGACTCCCTGGACGGAGAGTCCTGCATCAGGAAGACAAGCCCCCAGACATCTGGCATTGAAGGCCAGCAAGGCGTACATATATGTGATGGTGTTGGGAAAATGGACAGCACGTGCAAAAGAGTAGAACTGGACTACTTTCTCACACCATACCACAAAAAAATCAAGATGGATAAAAGACTTAAATGTAAGACCTGAACCCATAAAACTCTGTGAACTAAATATCCTATGCTCTTTGACATCCATCTTAGCAATTTTTTTTTTTGGATATGTCTCCTTAGGCTAGGGAAACAAAAGCAGAAATAAACAAATGGGACTACATCAAACTAAAAAGCTTTTGCACAGAGAAGGAAACTAGCATTAAAATGAAAAGGCAGTCTACTGGATGGGAGAAGATATTTGCAAATGATATATCTGATAAGGGGTTAATATCTAAAATATACAAAGAACTCATACAACTCAGCATCAAAAAAGCAAACAACCCAATTAAAAATTGGGCAGAGGATCTGAATAGACATTTTTCTAAAGAAGACTACAGATGGCCAACAGACACATGAAAAGATGCTCAACCTCACTAATCATCAGGGAAAGGCAAATCAAAACCACAGTGAGCTAATCACCTCACACCTGTCAGAATAGCTATTATCAGAAAAACAACAAATAATAAGTGTTGGCAAGGATGTGGAGAAGAGAACCCTCATGCACTGTTAGTGGTAATGTAAATTCGTGCAGCCACTATGGAAACAAAATGGAGGTTCCTCAACAAATTAAATATAGAACTACCATCTGATCCAGCAGTTCCACTTCTGGGCATTTTTCCAAAGAAAACAAAAATACTAATTCAGAAAGATATATGCACCCTTATGTTCATTGCAGCATTATTCACAGTGGCCAAGACGTGGAAGCAACCTAAGTGTCCATTGATAGATGACTGGATAAAAAAGATGTGGTATATATACACAACTAAATATTACTCAGCCATTAAAAAAAAAAAAAATGAAATCTTGCCATTCGTGACAGCCTGGTTGGACCCAGAGCGTATTATATTGATACTAAGTGAAATAAGTCAGGCAGAAAAAGACAAATACCATATGATTTCACTTATATGTGGAATCCAAAAAACAAGACGAACAAATAAACAAGGTAAAACAGAAACAGACTCATAGATACAGAGGATAAACGAATGCCAGAGGTATCAAATAAATAAGTAACAGGGATGTAACGTACAGCATAGGAAATGTAACAACTTTTAAGGTGACAGATGGTAACTAGACTTATTGTGGTTTTATAAAAATATCAAGTCACTGTGTTGTACACCTGAAACTAATATGTCATTTACACTTAAATTTTTTAAAAAATTTAAGTACTTAGGAATTTTCATAAGTATACAAAGTACAAGTATATATGAGGAAAATTTCAGTACAGTTCTGGAAGACACAAAAGCAGGCGTACAAATGGAAAACATCCCCTGTTCTTGAGTAGGACAATTCAACTTTATAAAGATGTCAGTTCTCCCGAAGTTGATTTATAAATTTAATTCAGTCCTAATAAAAATAACAGCAAGCTATTTATGGAGTTAAATAAGTTGATGCTAAGTTCATGTGAAAAAATAAACGTCTAAGAATAGACAAGAAAACAATGAAAAGCTACAAGGGAGGAATAGCCCTGCCAGATACTAAAACATACAATAAATTCTCTGTAACTAAAATCCTGTGGTACTAATGCTTGATGGACAGTTGGCCTGTGGAATAGAAGAGAAAGCCCAGTATTAGACCCAAATACATATTAGGATTTATAGTATGATAAAGGTGGCATCTCAAATCACTGCATTTTTAATAAACGTTAGTGGGACAACTGGATAGCCATTTAGAAAAAGATAAAATTAAATCCAATATATCTCACACCGCTACACAAGAATAGCTCCAAATGGATTAGGGATCTAAATGTAAAAAAGGAAACCATAAAATGTCAGAGGAAAACAGGGCTGACTTTCTCTTTAACCCTGGTGTAGGAAATGGCTTTCTAATTATGGCTCAGATACTAGAGGTAATAGATTGATAAATTTGACTACATAAAAATTATAAATTTTTTCAATCATCGTAAGGGAAGTCAAAAGACAAAGGCTCACCCGGGAGAACATATTCACAACATATACCACAAAGGCTTAATATGCCTGATACACGAAGAACTCCTGAAAATTGAGGGGCAAAGGATCAAAATCCCAATAGAAAAATGGGAAGGGGACTTCACTGGTGGCACCGTGGTTAAGAATCCGCCTGCCGGGCTTCCCTGGTGGCGCAGTGGTTGAGAGTCCACCTGCCAATGCAGGGGACACGGGTTCGTGCCCCGGTCCGGGAAGATCCCACATGCCGCGGAGCGGCTGGGCCCGTGAGCCATGGCCGCTGAGCCTGCGCGTCCGGAGCCTGTGCTCCGCAACGGGAGAGGCCACAGCAGTGAGAGGCCCGCCTGCCAATGCAGGGGGCGCGGGTTTGAGCCCTGGTCCAGGAAGATCCCACGTGCTGCAGAGCAACTAAGCCCGTGAGCCACAACTACTGAGCCCATGTGCCACACTGAAGCACGTGCGCCTAGAGCCCGTGCTCTGCACCAAGAGAAGCCAGCACAATGAGAAACCTGCACACCTCAATGAAGAGTAGCCCCTGCTCGCCACAACTAGAGAAAACCCAGGCACAGCAACGGAGACCCAACGCAGCAAAAAGTATATAAATTTAAAAAAGAAGAAAGAAAACCTTTTTTTAAAAAATGGGGAAGACACACAAATAGACAATTCACTAAAAGATAAGATACAAAACTGATCCTCAAACATATGAAATGATGTGCAGACTCACTAATTAGAGAAATGCAAATTAAGACAGCACTGAAATACCATTTCTAACCGATCCAACTGACCAAAATTAAATCCTTATGGCAGCATATTCTGTTGGCCAAGACTGGGGAAAAAGGCCTCTCATACCTTGTTGGTGGGAATGCACGTTGATGCATTTGGAGGGGAATTTGGCAACACCTAACAAAACTACATACATATACACTTACCTCGTAACCTAGAAATCCCACTTCTAGGGTAGGTGTATCTTCTGGGTGTATCTACGCCTCCAATTCTTAAGAAAGTGTGGGCACAAGATTATTCTTTGCAGCCTTGTTTGTCGTTACAAAGTATTGGAAACACCTGAATGTTCATACGTGAGAGGGTGGTAGTGTTCAACCTTGGTTACTCTACATAATACGGCAATATGCAATTCTGAAAAAAGAATAAGGAGGAGCTCTATGAATAATTACGGAGTGACTTTCAGGACATACTGTGAAGTGAAATAAACAAAGCCCCAAAGAGCATCTACAGTGCACTGCCCTTCATGGGAGAAGAGGAGACAGATGCTCATTTGCGTAAAAGAAATACAGCAAAGGATAAAGCAGAAACATAAGGAGCTGGTTACCTGCAGCCAGAGGAGGGAGTGACATTTCTCTGGCCCTTACAGCTAGAGTCGTGTTAACACTCCCTTCACAGTCTGTAGTGATGGGCTGTCACTGTGCTTGTGTGATTCCATCACCGTGAACCTTCGATCTGACCTAGTGCGAAAATACTTACGTTAAGTGTTATGCAGTATAAAAGGGAATTTTCTACTTAACAGCTCTTGTCTAGGAGATATCAGAGCAGAATGCTTGTTTCACTACAACAGTTCTAACCAACAACAACGAGGATTGTTTCAACCAATTCCTTCCTGTCCAGAGCACTGGTTTTTAGTGCTTAATTATCATTCCCATCACCAGTTTCTCCTTTCTATCCCTCGAAAACCCTGACTTTACATCAGAAGGGTGAACACTGGTTATGTTCTCTTCCCTGGCAAGTTAGTCATTTTGGTTTTGGTGAGTTTTGTTTTTTTGTTTTTGTTTATGATTCTGCCTCTGATGGTCTTTGATTTTTGGCAACAGATAAGTGAAATATTTACATAATTTGAAGTGCCCCTGTACACTTCTTACCGAAATTTCTCTTATAACCAAGTGTTTTAGCCAAGTTTTGCAAATGTATAAATGAATAATCTGTTTCATCTTCCTTAAATCCCTCTGCATCATCCACAGATGCGGATGACAATGTACGGTGAAATTATCAAAAGACATCAGGCAGAGAGAGGAGCAGGAAATGAGCGAGGGGTGGTTAATTCATTGGCAGCTTCCCAGACCCTGCAGGGTCAACAGTGGATCTGTATCTTTGACTGTGTAAATAAAATCATGGACACTTTTACCCCTTTACGATTCATCTTGGACATGGCATTGATGACTCTGGCATTTCTCATTTCAGGAATGACTATACCCGAAGAAGATGCCGACGTGGGACAAAGCAGTAAATATTGCCTTGTGGCAATTGGAAGACTCCAGGTAAGAAAAAGCTCACAGCCTTTTTGATCTCCAGGGAAGGCTTATTATTGCAAAGAGCAAGAGCCTGTAGGTTTGGATGCCTTTTTCGAACTCCTGTGTCCTCAGTATCGTTGGGTTCTGTGTCTCGCTCTGTGGGAGAAGGATGAGGCTGAATCTGGGAGAAGAAGGGGGGCAGGGACTCTGAGCCGCGGGCGGCAGAAGCAAGCTGTCCTTGCTTCACTGAGGGCCTGAGTCAGTCCGTCCCCACATGTGCGCCAGTTACTGCAAAGTTGAGCTCTGCTCACATCACACCCGGTTTTTTAAAATCTTTTTTATTCAAGTATAGTTGATTTACAATATCATGTTGGTTTCAGGTGTACAGCAAAGCGATTCAGATATATAGAGAAAGATAAATAGAAATATAGATAGATAAACAGATAGATAGATAGACAGATACATAGATTGACACGTAGGCACATAGATAGACACATAGGCACATAGATAGATATTGGGTTGGCCAAAACGTTCATTCACGTTTCTCGGAAAAACCCGAACGAACGTTTTAGCCAACCCATTGCGTAGACAGATATATCTTTTTCAGATTCTTTTCCATTATAGGTTATGACAAGGTACTGAATATAGTTCCTGGTGCTACACAGTAGGACCTTGTTGTTTCACACCCCTGTTTAATCCCCTTGAATGTTGCCCCATCGTCTGCAGGATAAAGCACTCACTCATCTTACAACCCCACCTTCTCCCTCCCCCTTCATGCCCTGTTCCCAAACCACAGCATGCCCTTTCCACAAGCCCACCGTGCACTTCCCCACCGTTGCAGGTGTCCACGGGCTGTTCCTTCTGCATGGTATTTCCTTGTTTCCCTTCTTCTCCTTTTACAACTCCTTCTCCTCGTGTTTACTTCCTATTTCCTCATCCTTCAAGATCCAGTGAAATGACTCCTTTATCTGCTTAGTCAAAATGAATCACCCCCTCCTCCCTACACGCCTGGCGTTACGTTTATATGTCAGTTCTTCACTGTCTGTTTTCGTATAGTTAGTTGAGGGCAGTCCCCTTCCTTGCAAGCTCCTCAAGGGCAAAAAATGTGTCTTTTTAGTCTTTTGAGAATTAGATATGCTGAATAATGTATATAAAGTCCACTGGCTTCATGCCTGGCACACACAGTAGCCACTCAGTCTTTCTCCTTGTGGCATCGAGGGCCTTCACCGTACTGATGAAGGGGCCATGACAGATGTAGTTCAGAGGACACTGACCTTTCACATCCCTGGTTTCCTAGGTCTTACCATTTTCAGACAGATGAATAAGCTATTCCATTCACATGTGATAAGCATTGGTTATTCCTTGCAAATGGGGAAGAAAGAACACTGGGTAAATTCAGTTCACAAATATAGGCTTTCCAAATTTTGACCAGTTCCTTAGACTCATTTCCCATCCTTAATAACGGGAAGGCGGGGGAAGGGAGGGGTATTAACATTTCTGAGCACCAGCTGTGTGCCAGGCGTTGTGCCAGGGTTTGACGTGCAGTGTCTCTCTGAACCTCACAACCACCCTATGAGGTTACAGCATCCTAATTCCCAGGGACTGAAAAGGAAACTGGGACTCAGAAATGTAAAGAAAGTGGTCCACTCTTCCGGTTAGTCCAGGGTGTGGCCAAGGCAGTTTGAAACGTTTTAGACTCATTGTACTCATGATCTGGAAGGATCTGTGAAATTAAATCCACATGGGGGACTTCCTTGGCGGCGCAGTGGTTAAGAATCCGCCTGCCAATGTAGGGGACACGGGTTCGAGCCCTGGTCCGGGAAGATCACACATGCCACGGAGCAACTAAGCCCGTGCGCCACAACTACTGAGACTGCGCTCTAGAGCCCGCGAGCCACAAGTGTTGAGCCCACATGCCACAACTACTGAAGCCCGTGCGCCTAGAGCCCGTGCTCTGCAACAAGAGAAGCCACCGTAATAAGCCTGCGCACCACAACGAAGAGTAGCCCCGGCTCACCGCAACTAGAGAGCCCGCATGCAGCAACGAAAACCCAATGCAGCCAAAAATAAAGAAATAAATTAATTATTTATTTATTTTAAAAATCCACATGGATTTTTCCCATTCTCTAACTCAGTCTCCGTCACCACCCCCCTGTGGATTTCTCCATCCAGGTGACCAGCTCTCCTGTGTGCATGGACATGAGCGGGATGTCGGTGCCAACGGAATTCTTATCCCGGCATAACTCTGACGGGATCATCACATTTGTGGACCCAAGATGCATCAGTGTGATTGGCTACCAACCCCAGGTAGGTGGTTTTGAGCTCATGGCAGTCAGCTAGAGATTTAGTTTTACTTAAAATGCCCCTACTTCATTTGTTTGAGATATTGTACATCACAATATAGGGAAACACAGGATAAAAATCCATCTCCCTACCTGGGTACAGTAATGTCCTTCCAAAGCAAAAAAAGAACATTGTATGCTACTGCACTGCTTAAAATTAACTCTCCATTTTTTGTCCTAACCACTTCGTTTAATCTAAATGATTTTTCTCAAACTAGAATTAAGATGCTCTATGAAAAAGAGGCTCTCTGATTAATTAAGTTTGATTAACACCAAACGGAAAATCTCCTTAGAAACTTTAAAAGTATATTAGTGTGAAAGATGCTGAAAAGTCTTAAAGATGTTCAATTAATTTTGTCTAACTGCTTGTTTCTCAAATGTATTTGGAACCGCTTTTTACAGGGGGCACATTTTCAAGGCCTTTCTTTAAAAAAAGTCCATGAGAAACACAGAAGTCATAAGAAACACCAAAAGGCAGGAGAGATTGTTCCAAATTAAGATAAACCAAAGAGATAAAATAATAATATGTAATGTAAGAGCCTTAATTGGGTCCTCAGCCTGAAGACTTATAAAGGACGTTTGGGAGGAAATGTTAATATGTATGGAATAATGGGTGATTTTATCAAATAACTATTGATTTTTTTTTAGGCATAATATGGTATATTATGGATTTGTGAGATGGTGTCATTTTTATGAGATACATATTTCAGGGAGAAGTGTCATGATTTCTGCTAATTATTTTCAAATGATTCAACAAAAAATTTTTAAATATATGTGTATATGAAAGATATTTCATTTCTATATATTTTATGTTTCACTTATATATTTATGTTTACATATATATGAAAGAAAGAGAAAAATACAAATGTGGCAAAATATTGACAATTGATGAATCGAGCTAAATGACACACAGGTGTTTATTATTCCACCCTTTCAACTTTTCTGTAGATTTAAATTTTCAAAATAAAAAACATTTGAACAAAAAAGAAAGAAAAAAAAGGAAAAAAGTTTGGGGTATGTTGATATGGGTATTTTAATTACATATATAAATTTTTTTAATAAATTTTTTTATTTTATTTATTTAATTTTTGGCTGCATTGGGTCTTTGTTGTTGCACATGGGCTTTCTCTAGTTGCAGCAAGCAGGGGCTACTCTTTGTTGCAGTGCACGGGTTCATTGCGGTGGCTTCTCTTGTTGCAGAGCACAGTCTCTAGGCACATGGACTTCAGTAGTTGTGGCACACAGGCTCAGTAGTTATGGCTCACCGGCTTAGTTGCTCCGTGGCATGTGGGATCTTCCCGGACCAGGGCTCGAACCCGTGTCCCCTGCATTGGCAGGCGGATTCTTAACCACTGTGCCACCAGGGAAGTCCCCCATGTGGATTTAATTTCACAGATCCTTCCAGGTCATGAGTACAATGAGTCTAAAATGTTTCAAACTGCCTTGGCCACACCCTGGACTAACCGGAAGAGTGGACCACTTTCTTTACATTTCTGAGCCCTAGTTTCCTTATCAGCCACCGGGGAAGCCCACATATATATTTTAGAACAGACCAAATTGAAATATTGGGACCATTCATATAATTCTACATCTCTAGGTTGATGCAAACTTCAGATTTTGGATTGGAATGATGGGGAAAATTAATCTCTTTCCAAAATCACCATAACCTCTGATGGCCCTCTGTTTCCAGCCAGATCCATTTATCCACCAGCACCTTCCATGGGCATCTAGATGCTTTTTGGCACACAAATAAGACTTCCTTTCCACTGTCAGTGTCCGCTCCCACTGAGGCCATTTGCGGATTTGGGTTCTGATCGATGACTTAGTTTAAATCCTTTGCCATTTAAGGCACTTCCAGCTGGACCACTTTCCTACAACGCATTTGCCTTTCGACGGTTTATCTTTTTATAGTTGGTTTCATTGCAAAACACTTTTGTTTGGGGTTAATGCTGGGTCCTTTGAATAAAACATAGAGGAGCAAAGGTAGGTAGTAAACAGGCTTTTAGCAAGTACAGTTATTTTATGATAACAGCATCTCTCCAGGCACGAGAGAGCTGCAGTTTCCCCATTTAAACAATTCCAGTTTTCATAGGCAACACATCTGTCCTCATGCTATCATTTGCGTTCTTTTTGTTTATTAAAATGTTTATTACAGTTTGCCTGTGCAGTTTGCCTCTCCAAGGCAAACAAAAATAAAATTGCATTTTGAAGCTGCTGCTCTAATGCCTTGGCAAAATTAGAAGTCGACGTTGAACATGCCGAAAGGACTGAGGATAGCGTACCAGACGCCAGCTCCATGACTGCTCAAAGAGAAAATTTGCATCCACTTTTTTTCCCCTAATGATGGTGTGAGCTAAAGGGTTGAAGGGGGTGTATGTGAGTGCTCCTGCCTAACGGTGAGATATAAAAAAATGAAATGTGGGATTGGAGATGATTAAAGCTTGTCTCTTTATTTAGGATCTTCTGGGAAAGGACATTTTGGAATTCTGCCACTCTGAGGACCAGAGCCATCTGCGGGAGAGCTTTCAGCAGGTACCACCAGTGCTCACTTACAGGTGACGTAGAAGCCGGCTACACACGGATGTAGTCCTTCGATGTGCCAGACAGGCCAAGCAGGGTCCCACCGAAGGCATCAGTCAGGGCCCCTGCCGTGAAGGGGCTCGCAGTCCAGGGGGGACGGCAGACCATCAGGAAGGAATTTCTGTTCATGGAAGAAGAGCAGAGGAGGGAGAGGTTGACAGTGTGGGGAAGAGGCCGAAACAGTCTCTGAGGGGAGGCAACAATTGGGATGGGTCTTAAAAGATGAGCAGAGAAGAAACGACATTCTAGACTGAGGGGCCAGCACCTGAGATGCAAAAGAGCATGGCTTTTTGGGAGAGTTGTGAGTAGTTCTCACGGCTGGAGTGACACTGGCCCGCTTGTGGGGAGGAGGTGGGCAGTGGTCAAAGATGAGGCCGGTGAGGCCAAATTCTGAAGGGCCTCATGTGCCATCGCGAGGCGCTTAAATTCTCGCCTGAGTCATTTAAGTGCGGATTCCCTTGAGGATTTGAAGTGGAGCAGTGTTTTTGAAAAACAATTTTGGCAGCCCAGGTATGCAGAAGAGACAAGGGTACGAAATAACTGGAACAAAAGACAAATTGGGAGCCTGCTTCAGTCACCCAGGTGAGAGGTGGTGAGACCTGAAATAGGGTAGGAGCAGCAGAGGAGGCGGTTGTGGGGTTAGTGATGCTTTGGATAGAGACAGTGAAGGAGAGAGAAGGATTGAGGATGACCGTGAGGGTCTGAGAGGAAGGCCACACCACTGACTGCATCCCGAGCAGCATTATGATCAGCTGCTGTTTATTGAGCACCTACTCTGTGCCAGGCGCTATGGAAATCCCTTTCGCACACACTGCTTTCCCGAATCTTCACGACAGTCACGGGAGATGGGCATTATTATCTTCATGCTCCAGTGAGTCAAGTGAAGCTCAGTGAAGGAAGAGCACCTTAGGGCAGGCTTCTCACTGAGGACCTGCCACCTCCTGAGCCCGGGTCCACCTGGGAGGAGAGAGAGAGAGCCAGTTTCTCAAAGGGCTCCGGCGACTCGCTTCAGCCCCCGCAAAGAAAAGGACGGGTAATGTTACAGCAGAGGGGCCTTTAAATGACTTTTTAAGAGGGAATAATAGTTCGTCATTCACCTGAGAGAATAAGTCCTTGACATTCTGCTTTACAAGTGTTTCAGAATGAGGGCCTCTGACAGCTGAGCTCTCCTATTAAAGGCCTGGGTATGTCTGCACAAATAGATCTAGTGCTCCAATTACATGCCTCCTGCGCACGCAGATCGCGTAACCCCTCCTGCGCGCTCCGCTCTGTTCTTCCCAGACATCACCAGCTCCTGGTTTTCTTTCCACCTGTCAGACTGCTTTGTCGTCCCTCTTCTGCCTGCGTCTCCAAGCCATGATGCCCTAGGGCTCTGTTACTGACCTTCTCTCCTTCTCTCTAATATCCCCCAGGCGATTTTTTTTTCATTAAAAAAGTGTTACTGGAGTATAGTTGATTAACAGTGTTGTGTTAGTTTCAGGTGTACAGCAAAGTGATTCAGTTATACGTATACATGTATCCATTCTTTTTCAGATTCTTTTCCTATATAGGTTATTACAGAATAGAGTTCCCTGTGCTATATAGCAGGTTCTTTTTTGGTTTTTTTTTTGCGGTACGCGGGCCTCTCACTGCTGTGGCCTCTCCCGTTGCGGAGCACAGGCTCCGGACGCGCAGGCTCAGCGGCCATGGCTCACGGGCCCAGCCGCTCCGCGGCATGTGGGATCCTGCATCCCCTGCATCGGCAGGCGGACTCTCGACCACTGCGCCACCAGGGAAGCCCTATAGTAGGTTCTTGTTGGTTATCTATTTTATATACAGTAGTGTGTGTATGTTAATCCCAAGCTCTTAATTTATCCCTCCCCCCCCAAGTGTTTCCCCTTTAGTCACCATAAGTTTGTTTTCAAAATCTGTGAGTCTGTTTCTGTTTTGTAAATAGGACAAATGCCGGTATGATATCACTCATAGGCAGAATCTACTTTTTTTTAATGATATAAATGAACTTATTTACAAAACAGAAACAGACTCTCCCAGGCGATTTTATCCACTGGATGACTTCAGTCCAGACCATCGCCTGCGGATATATAGGCACCTACCCCACCCTTGCTCTCAAATGCCCATTAACCTTCAAACATAGAATGCTCGATTCTCTTCTCACAGCCCACAATCTCCCTTGCACCACTGTCTTTCTGGTTGCAAAGGCCAGAAACCAAGAAACAGTCTTCTCTCCTCCCTTGATCTCCCTCCACACATCCAGCCCATCGAGTGCCCCTGTTACACCTCAGGAGACACCCGTAACCCGCCCCGTTCTCCCTCTCTTCGCTCCTACTGACCTTGCCTAGGCCACCCGTCCATATCTCTCATTTTGACTTTTGCAACAGCTCCCTGGCTGGTCTCCCTGCTTTTACTCTTGTCCCAGGCCAAACCATTCTGAAAAGGTAAATTAGATTTTGCCACGTCTTTACCTAAAAAGTGCCGACGGCTTTCCCGTGCACCTAGAAGCAGGTCCAAGCCCCTTACTCACCACGGCTGCAGGAACCTTGCCCTGCGTGTCTCATCCACATGTGTTCACTACACATGGGCCACCCTGGCCTTCTTATGGTTCCTTGAACACATTATGCTTTCTCCCACCTCAGGGCCTTTGCACGTGTCTCCTCTGACCCTCACTCTTCACGTGACTGACACCTCTTAGCTTTTAGGTTTTAACTCCTGTCACCTCAGAGACCCCATCAGTGACTACCCTAGCTGAGAAAGATCCCCTAACCTCCTTCTCAGTCCCTCGTTTTTCCTCCACAGTAACTATTCCAGTTTTCAATTGTTTTCTTTGTCCGTTGATTTCCTTTTTTTTTTTTTTTTCTGTCTCCTCTACTAAAACATAAGCTCCCTGTGGGCACGCTCCACATCTGTGCTTTTCACCATCGTCTCCACCACTGGCTATGGTGTTTGCAGGTGGCTGCTCTTAATAAAGTAGTCTAAATGGACCATCACCCGCAGCAGGCGACTTTCAGTTCAGAAAAAACGGGAAATCAGAATGGTTAAACATTCAATAAACACTGCTATAGTACATCTCTTATGCCATCTTTGCTAAATATGTGGAAATTATTATAAACTGTGTGGTCTAGCATCGTCCTCTTTGGACTGGGTTGGCTTCGTTTTCATATGGAAATGAAGCTCTAGCAGTGATGGGACACCCCCCACCAATCACTGTTGGTAACCAGCCAGACCCTTTGTCATACATTATCCTATATGATCCTCAATTCTTCACAGTATATTATCACCCCCACGTTTTTGCAGTGGAAACCAGGACTCAGAGAGGTTCAGTCACCTGCCCCAAGTCACACAGCAAGGCAATAACAGATCTAGGGCTGGAGGCTGCCTCCTTCCAAAGCATCCATCCCCATCACCGAAGCCCCACACCGGCCTCAGCATTTGACAGCACCCCTGAGATTTTGAAAGAAAAAGCAGGAATTTAACATCGATCCCACGCTGGTATCTGGCTTAAGTAACGCTCGCTCTGAGAGCAGCCACCTCATTCCTCAGGCAGGAGGCAAAGCCAAAGCAACCACGCTCTGGAGGCGGCAGCCAGGGCAGGTCACAGGGCTCAGCGGGCAGCGGGCAGCAGCCACGGGGACATCCTGGGGAGCGCCAGGCCTGAGCCCCTCGCTTGTGTTCTTTGGGTTCTAGCCACCAGTGGTCGGGGTGAGGGACAAATGTTGATAAAGGGAAGTGGCTTGTTTTTGCAAAAGCACGGAGGAGGCTATGTCAGTTCGGAGTCAGCCCTTGAACTCTGGATTTAAACAAAAGTATTTGAATGGCCCTGACATGAGACCTTAGAGTGGGATCGAGTTGGTGAGGAATATTGAGGTTGGTGTCTGCTCTTGGATTCCCTCTCTGGATCCCAGCTGACCTAGAAGTCAGATGAAAGAGTGGAACCCAGTGAGATTTAAGACAGGTTCCTTCTTCTCTCCGCTCAGATGCCTTCAGTGGTGACGGTGGTAGTAGTGGTGGTGGTGATGAGTAAAGCTGTTCTCAGGAAGAGCTGGGCTAGGCTGGGTTTATGCCTGGCCTTTGTGACCTAGGACACTAGCATCGCACCTGAATGAGGCGCAGGTGAACATACCAGCCTGGCCTCCAGGCCTGGACTGTGATACCCACACTGCCTTAACGTGCCTAGTCTCATCCCCCATCGCACCTCAGGTCTCCCCGCCCCCAAACATCCGCTCACGCTGCGCCTCCTGCCAGGAGAGCCCTCCCCAGAAGGCGCAGGGTGTTCACTTGCCAACATTTTACCCAAACCCATCTCCCTCCAGGAACCCTTTCTGGATCCTGAGAAAGGCTGTCTCCTCGACTTGCTGGTAACCTGTGGCACCTGATCTTGATCTCAGGTGGCCTCGGCCTGCAGCAGCTTGAAGCAGGGCTTCCGGTTCCCGGCCAGAGATTGAGGTCAGGTCACGGCAGTGAAAGCACCAAATCCTAGCCACTAGACCAGTGGCCAGTGACAAGGCCCTGGCCCTTCAGCTTTGCAGAAAAGAATCCCACAATGACAGGAAGTAGTGAAACAAGTAAAATGTTCATTAGGAAAAAGAATATGTGTGGATAGACACACGGGCGGGCTCAGAGAAAGAATCACTTATAGGGGGCATTTCTTCCCGTTTCCTTTGTCCAGTCACCTTGCTTTGCCCGGTTCTGAGTCCGTATTTGATTTATCTCAGGGTCCTCCCATGAGTGCACGCATCTCTTAGCCAAGGTGGATTCTAGTGAAGAGGCCTACGGGTAGGTTGACATCACCTACTACGGGGTGGCTCCCCTTTCCTTTTTGACCTCCAAGGAGCCTTTCTGCGCGTGTGTAGTCGGGAAGGTCTCCTTGACTTCGAGGATGAGGAATATGTGGTCTTTTATCTCTTATCTGGGCGGGGCCCAGCTCGTCTCTCACTCCTGCAATTTTGGAGTGTCTGCCCACAGCGGGGCAAACTCCAGCTGCTGAGCCTGGGACCCATCTATCTCCTGCCTCAATCTTACATTTCTGTAGTGGTATTTGCTCTCTCTGAGTTACAGTTACCCATGCACCTGCCCTGCCTGTGCTAGGTGAGAAGCTCTGTGGGGACAAGTGTTCTGTCTCAGCTATAGTGATTCAAGAAAAGACAAGGGGCACAGGGGTCAGGTAGACCTGGGATCCCATCCTGTCTCTGCCCCTCCTTAGTCATAAGGCTTTGGCAGGATAGTTAACTCCTTTGAGGCTCAGTTTCCAGTTACACAAAATACTGCTGTGAGGACTGCGTGAGGTAACACGCACAAGGTGCTTGCCCGTCGGCCCCGAGGCGGGTGCAGGGCTGCGCTCCCTCCCCCGGCTCTTTAGCCACAGCTCCAAGGGCTGAGCTTGCACACACGCCGTGCCTTGGGAGTGTTTGTTACATGGAGTTAAAAAATTTCACACCATCTCAGGCATCCTGCTTAGAGGAAACATGAAAAGGTTCCATCCGCGAGCTTCAGAGTGTGGAAGACGTGGTCTCACGACGGGGGCGCTGCCTGTGTCCCGTGTGCTTTGTGCGGACTCAGAGGAGGACCCCTCAGAACATCGACCTGAGGGGCATGTGGCCTTGACCTCTGGCCAGCTTCCTGTTGGGGCTGTAGGCCGGCTGGCAGGCACCCCCGAGCGCCCGGCCTGGCCTCGCCCCACGGCTATGCTTCCTCACGTGAGGTGTCAGGAAGGGTCTCCCCTCCTTGCGCTTTCAGTCTGGTTTCTTTATCACGTGGACTTTCCCACCAGGGAGCCCAGCACCCTCAGGTTTCATCTCATCCTGCTCCCCAGGGGTGGTGCAGAGAGAGGATGGCCGCCCCGGCTGCATCAGCCCAGGGCACGGGGCCAAAGATGCATCAGGTCGGCTCAGGAAATGTGTTCGAGGGGCCTGCTCTGTGCCGGGCCCTGGGCTGAGGGTGGGGGAGACTCAGTGACCGAGGGGTCCCTGCCCCCAGACTGGCTACTGACGTCCAACCTGGAATAAAGCACAAGTGCCTCCCCGACCCCTAGGACCAGGTCCCCATTCTCATCTCTGGTCACACTATGGTCTGCAGTAGGGCCGGCCCGCTGCCCAGTGCCTGGGGCCTTCCCATCCTGAAGGCCAGGAGGGGGCGCTCCTGTTTGCCTTGCTTTGTCCTGGGTGCATGAGCACAGCCAGGCCCAGACGCACCAGCCATCTGTGTCCTTTCTCCTCACGTTCCTGCTTCAGCCAAGAACTGCCCCTGAGAACTGCCGCTTTCTGCACCTGCGCCCGCCCGCCTCCGCATCTCTGGGTTTCTGTGTGTGATAGATCATGTGTGTCTGCACAGAGCAGGAAAGCCAGCCGTGTGTCCGCTGAAACACACTTGTGGTTTGGAAGCAAGATCTTGGTTCCTGTCCCAGCTTTTCCACCAAAGTTGTCCAATCTTGGGCAACTTATTTTATTTCTGTGACACTCAGCGTTATCCTCTGTAAATAGTAAAGCCCACCTCACCTGGTTCTTGTGAGGGTTTACATTTGGAAGTATTCTGGAAACCATACTGCAACATAAAAGTAATCGTAGAGGGACTTCTCTGGCAGTCCAGTGATTAAGACTCCACGCTTCCACTGCAGGGAGCACGGGTTCAATCCCTGGTCAGGGAACTAAGATCCTTCGTGCCACACAGCACAGCCAAAAAAAAAAAAAGGGCAATAATAGATACATGCATACAAAGAGATAATGCATAGAAATTAGTTATTTTATTTTATCTCCTCCCAGAGAGTATATTTAATCCAATCTACAATGTTAAACAGAGGTTAAGAATTTCTTAATGAGAGGTATGACTAAATAAACCCATGAATACAATGTCACGACATAGCTGAGTATGAGAGCCTTACTTCACGGGAGCACTGTCACCAAACCCAGAGCGCCCTAGCAGCCAAGGCAAAAAGGGAAACCCTCCGGCTTGCAGAGTTCTCATGATCTGATTTGTAAACGCTGAAACGTTCTGATATCAAATGGGCATTGACTAGTTGGTTTCTCACACGGTGGCGACAGAACAACCTAAATGCAGTGCCCTGCCTCACGGGGGAAGTGGACAGAGGGCTCCCGTCAGGTGACCGCTCTCTCCCACCCCCACCCTCCCTCCGTGCCTGTCTTTGGCTATGATGCTCCCGTCCTGAGCTCCCGCTGGCTGCCTCCCCCTCCTCTGTCTGGCACCATCCTTCCTCCCGCTGACTTTCTTCTCCAAATGTTTGCTCAGGTGGTGAAGCTGAAAGGCCAAGTGCTGTCGGTCATGTATCGATTCCGCACCAAGAACCGGGAGTGGGTGTTAATCCGCACCAGCAGCTTCACCTTCCAGAACCCCTATTCTGATGAGATCGAGTACATCATCTGCACCAACACCAATGTCAAGTACGTACCTTCCCCTCCCGGGACCCCCTTCTCAATTCCCTCCTGAGGTGTGAGACCCCAGCGCTGAGCGATGACCCCCATGGCCCTCCCGCTCCGTCAGCACAGTCGGTTCGAGGTGCTCTGGTTTCCCATGCTGTTTTCTCTGCAGAGCCCAGCAGGGCAGAGCTGGGGGCTTCCTCGTGCCCCCTTCCTCGTGCCTCTGCCGTGTACCTGCCGCCTGACCTGGTTTTGTGGTCCTGCTGCCGGGGGGCAGAGGAGTGAGGCTGAGCCTCTTGGCAGCGCTAGGGTGTCGGGGCAGGCGGCATGGGGGTGGGCGCCCCCGGGACACGTGGTCTCTCTTCTGCCTGATCACTGACGCAGTCCTCCCAAGATCTTTGCTGGCGTCACCACCGCTGTGTCCCATGCATGTTAACACACAGACCCGCGCTCTGGTCTTGGCCCCCCTGACTTCCCAGCCATGTGATCTTGACTGCTGTGTCCCCTCATTCCTCACGTGTGGAAGGGGTGATAACACCTCCCTCTCAGGTTCCTGTGAGGATTAGATGAGGTCCGGCTCCTAGATACAGACGGGTCATGCCTCCTCTCCGGACTTCCTCTCGAGGAAACAGAAGTCCAGAGAACCAACAGGAACAAAGGCAAAATGATGTTTAGGTGTGTGGCAGGAATTGTAGCCTTCAGGGGCATGCGATGAGCTGACTGGTGAAACTGTCACCGCGGCTCCCCGTACCGGTCAGTGCGCTGCCGTCCTCCACTTTCCCAGGTCCGACACTGAGTCCGTGGAGTCTGTTCCCACCCTGGCCACCTCCCATCCTCATCTGCTAACAGCCCCCCCGGGCACTGATGCCTCCGGGCACTCACTGTGACCTCCTGGCCTCCCTCAGGGCTCTCCATTGCCATATCGCAGCTCCCTGGGTTTGGGGGTTCCCATCTGGGTCCCACAAAGCAGCCTCCTTTCCAGGCAGCACCCTCAGTGTCTCGGCTTTGGCCCTGCTCCTGGGCCACAAGGCACAGAGCTTGACAGGTGGGTCCACACAAGATCCCTCAGAGGACAGGTGACCTGGGTTTCAATCCCAGCTCCCACCTGGGCAAGTCACCTGCTCTTTTGAAGCCTCAGTTGCTCATCTGTAAAATGGGGAGAATAACAGAACACCGCC
>NW_020173040.1:5597865-5651092 GCF_003031525.2 Neophocaena asiaeorientalis asiaeorientalis
GGCGGAGTGGGCGGTGGGGTCTGCAGCAGTCAGCACCAATGCTCTGGAGGCGGCAGCAACCCCTCTGCCACCTGCCGCGGCTGCTCGGGTTTCTTGGCTTGTTGTCTACGGGCTGCCCCAGATCCGCTAAGTGCGCGCTTCCTTCGAACCCTGCGCACATCGTGTTGCCTTCCAGCGAACAGAGAAGCCAGGGCCCTCCGCGTGAACCTCTCCCTGTTCACGTGGGGGTCTGTCTCCATCCCCTCCACTCCTGCTCTGCTGGCTTCTCCCTCCAGGGCCAAGCCCTCCATTTGCTTTCTAGCTCCCAGCGCATCCTCTGTCTCCCGTGGCCCCTGGGTTCTCGTCCAGTCCCGCCACAGCCTCCCTCCCAGGCCCTCACCTAGCCACGTGTCTTCCTGATCTTGGAAAAACCCTGTCTTGCCAATCCTCCTTGCTTTCCTCCCACCTGGCCCTGCCACCTGTCTGTACTGGAGCCCCCTCACCATGCATCTCTTCTTGACCCCCGAGAGCCTGGCTGTGGCACCCAGCTCTGCTAACTTGCTTTCCCAGCAGCCACCAGGGACCCCATCAATAACTCGTTCTCACTGGTCATTCTTCCCAGACTGTCTGGCCAACTCCTCTTTTTGTCTTTTTCTTTTTTTATTATAATATAAATTAATTTATATATTTATTTATTTTGGGCTGCATTGGGTCTTTGTTGCTGTGTGTGGGCTTTCTCTAGTTGCGGCGAGCAGGGGCTGCTCTTTGTTGCGGTGCACGGGCTTCTCATTGTCGTGGCTCTCCTTGTTGCAGAGCGCAGGCTCTAGGCGCATGGGCTCCACAGTTGTGGCTCGTGGGCTCTAGAGCACAGGCTCAGTAGTTGTGGCACATAGGCTCAGTAGCTGTGGCTCGCGGGCTCTAGAGCGCAGGCTCAGGAGTTGTGGCGCATGGACTCAGTAGTTGTGGCTTGCGGGCTCTAGAGCACAGGCTCAGAAGTTGTGGCGCATGGGCTTCGTTGCTCTGTGGCATGTGGGATCTTCCCGCACCAGGGCTCGAACCCGTGTCCCCTGCATTGGCAGGCGGATTCTTAACCACTGCGCCACCAGGGAAGTCCCGACTCCTCTTTCTTTACATCTTATCCCTCGGCTTACTTGATTCGGATTCTTCTTACACCTCCATATTCTAGTCAGGGCTTTGCTGGTGGTGAGAATAACAGGAGGAAACATAGCTGTAGGTCCAGGTAGGCAAAAAGATAATGCTGTTATGTTTTACTAACTGACTTTGTCTAGTCACTGCTTGGTAAACTCAGTCAAATGGAGGGGTTTTTGCTTCTCCCACTTCCCCCGACCTGGGCAGGAGAGGGAGCCGAGCGGCACCTGCTAGTGCCAGGCCTATGTCCCGCCCTGGCCTTGGGGAAAATGGTGAATCTCAAGAAACAGGAGGAAGAGTCAGACGGGCAGGGCTCAGGATCCCATGGCTCCTTCTTCATTCCACAGAGGGGATGTGGAGGTGAGACACAGGCCTGACCTCCAGGAGCTCCTAGGATGAAGGTAACAGGTGTGCTCATTGACCTGGAGCCAGGGACGGGCAGTGGGAGCCCCGGGGGACGAGGCTGAAGTGAGCGAGAGAGCAACAGACCTGCTCGGCATCTGTTCAAGCCACGGCTCACCTGCAGGCTCCCCCTGCCTGTCCCGGCCTCTCTCCAGCCCCGCCAGCTGCCTGTACCCGAAGCCGTGGAAACGGGCAGGCCGGCCACGCATTCTGTGCCGCGGGCACTCTCCTAGAACGTTCACCCCCTTTTTTTTGCGGTACGCGGGCCTCTCACTGTTGTGGCCTCTCCCGTCGCGGAGCACAGGCTCCGGACATGCAGGCTCAGCGGCCATGGCTCACGGGCCCAGCCGCTCCGCGGCATGTGGGATCTTCCCGGACCGGGGCACAAACCCGTGTCCCCTGCATCGGCAGGCGGACTCTCAACCGTTGCGCCACCAGGGAAGCCCCCACCCTCTTGATGCCCACCTGTTGACTGGCTCTTAGCGCAAGGTGCCTCCTGCTACGATCCTGTCCCTCTTCTCTTCCATTCATCCCTGCCTGCCTCCCTGCCCCACGCCCGCCGCGTGTGTGGTGCCTGATGTCTGTGGCTTGCTGCGAGAGAACCTCTGAGGGTGTGGCAGGAACAGCCCACCTGTCACTGAACCTGCTCAAGTGCGGGCCTCCCTCTGCAGTGGAGAGCATGGTCCCAGGCTGGGCACCGGGCAGAGTCCTCTAGACTTAGGGCAGAAGAACAGACTGAAGCTCCCTTTTTTGGGGTTTTGGTAGTTTTACCTTTTTCACCGTTCATTCACTTCTAACATGAATACAAGCTTCAGCCATCACGGTCGCGTGCCTTGTTGCAACTCAGTTCAACGCAGTGGGTAGTCACTGAGCACTGTGCCAGGCGTCCAGTAAACTCAGGACGCCTCTGTTCTGGTCTCTGCACCACCACCACCCCGCCTCCCCGGAAGGCTCCCATCACGTGGAGAGCGTGAGAAGTAGGCAGCAGGAGGGAGGGACAGGTAAAAACGCCATCACGAGGGCACAGGGGAGACAGAGAATTCCCGCTTCCACACAGGGCCTCCGAGAAAGCATCCCCAGCAGGTAGCGGTGCAGCGGAGTCTGGAAGGAAAGTGAAGCCCTTCCTCCTAAAAGCAGTCACAGGCAGAGGTTTTGATTATTTCCTGGAAGTCAGACATCGTTGACAAAACAGAACATTCTGTCCCCGGGGGTGTCCCTACATCTCTTCTCAGGACGATTGCTCCTGGCAGCTCACTGAGGTTAGATGGGGTGATGATGTCCCTCGGCACATGGCCTCACACCAGAGGCCTGAACTATTGTCTGCTGGACCAAAAGGTCTTCAGTGGGTAAAGATGGTAGGAAATGTTTACTGTGGACAGTAGAGGGCAGTGACAACTGTCACAAGAACCGTCCGCCCTGCTTCACATTTGTGGCTAAACGTCGCCAGCAGTAGGCAGACTTGTTACGCAGAGGTCCTTACATGCTCTGTGCTGGCAGGGCCGGGGGCGGGGGTGGGGGGGGAGGCAGGGGATGGAGTTGCAAACCCAGTTGCATTCAGTCAGGAGCATTGAAAAGAAACTCCCCAGGGAAATGGAGTGTTAATGGTCAGCATTTGAAGCTGCTGAGAAGAAGGCCTCTTTGTCACCCTTGCCTATTTTCCTGGTACGTTGATGGAGGAAAATGGAGCGAAATGCAGAAAACACAGACTCCCATTTCACACACTGGTGGCACAACTTTGAAACGTGCCCACGTCTTAGGGTCTAGTGATCGACACTGTTTCAGGTAGACAAGCCGTGGGCGTCTTGGTGCAGGAGTCATTCGCACGGCCCAGGGGCTGTGCTTTCCTTCGCGGGGACGGAAGGCAGCCCTTTGCCTCTGCTGGGTGTGAGCCCTGTTTGTGCCACAGCCCCTTGCAAAGTCACTGTGGGTCTTCATAACCACAGCTGTGTGTTGTGCCTGTGTGTGTGTGTCCTTGAAACTCCACCACGCCCGTAGTCACGGTGGGCGTCTCAGGGCCCGCCGTCCAACCCCACGTCTTCAGGGACGGCTGTCTCGGGCCCAGCCCCCCTGGCCGGTAGTTGGCAGGATGTGGGAGCAGGGAGTAAAAGGAAGCAAAGAAGACCTACAAGGAAGGTGTCACTCCTGGTCTCTGCAGAACTTAGAGAAGGGGAAGGGGCCAAAACACCCTGTCACCAAGCCCCATCCTGGCACTTGTCTTGGGTCCTGCCCCCTCATCCACCTGCAACAGACAGCCTGGCAGAGAACCGGCCCCCAGGTTCCATCTGGGGTCCTCTCTGGCCCTCCTTCTCCTCCTCTGCCCCTTCTCCGATGACCCCATCCAGGCCTTTGCCATCTCCTGGGTGAGCATCCGTCCTCCTTCCTGACCGGTTCCTCCTGCCTTCCATCCGGCCCCAGACGCCATCTCTCTAAAACCGCACTCACACTGCACCCTGTCCCTGATCAGAACAGTTCCAAAGCCCTTGACAGGCACCCAGAGTCCTTCACAATGGGCATGCAGACGGCGCTTAGTCAATGGTGGGTATTATTCGCCTCGCTCTGGTCAGCTGAGCTTGCCCAGCCCCTAGATGGCTCCAAGCTGGATTCCAGTTCCACCCAGGGGTGCGATCACACGCTGTCCCCGAATGCCCCCCTAATGGCTGGTTGCTCGCTTACTCAGGCTGAGTAAAAGCCTCCATTCTGGGAGCGTCAGAGATAAATAGACAGCGTCTGCCCGACATCCTGCGCCTTCCCGTGCAGGGAGGCCACACGGACAGGAAGCCTGGGCTTGATGCGTCTGGCTTCTAACCATCAGCTCTAGTCCCCCAGCTAGTGGGCAGGGGCCAGGGGGCAGCGGTCGGGGGCAGTGGCAGCCCGGTTCCCTCAGGTACCTCCCGTGCACTGTCAGTCTGAGCTGCACTGCAGCCGAGCTGCCGTTTGTCTCCCTCTCTGGAATTTGCAAGCACACCAAGGTTTATTTTTATTCCGTTGTCGTGAAATGTCCGAGAAAGCTCCTTTGGCTTCTTCTCAGGATGGGGCGGCCTGCAGGTCAGCATTTCTTCCCCATGCACTCGGCTACGGAAGCGGAAACCAAAGGCCAGGACAGAGAATCTGATGTCCGGACCACAGGGGGAGCGAGGTTAGGATCCTTGGGATTTGCCAGCCAAGGCTGAGACTTTATTTTCCTTCTACGGTGAAAGTTGCTTTCTGTGGTCTCAAAGCCCCCGGAAGCAACAGAGCTGAGAACAAACTCCCATCGTAACACCTCAGGCCCTGACCACACTTCTGTGCAAATTATAAGCCCATCTTCCCTGCATCGCAGACCAGCCCCAGGGTACACAGCAGGGTGAGTGGAGAGGTCTGGGTTTCTGCCCTGTTCACCCCACGGCCGGGCCCCAGGCACAGCAGCACAACTGCCCACTCACCAAGATTCTGTGCTTGGACTGGACACCAAGGCTGAGCCACAAGGTAGGAGTGGTCATTATTTCTTGGAAAAATGCTTGTGGGTTGAAGGTTGGGCCCTGGGAAACTTGTGAAAGGAAGAAAGGGTGGTCCACGGATTCCCGCCACGAAGGAGAGTTCACTGCTTCAAAAATCCCAAAGCACAGGTCTTTTTTTTCTCTCCCACCTGGTGGCTCAAGGTGGTGTCTTGTGGGGCCCACAGCTCTGGAATGGGAGGCGTGACGTGATGTTTCCTGTTACACCTGTGGGACAGAGTGCGGGGTCTGCAACCAGACGGACTTGGCTTTGAGTCCTGTGTGCACCACACAGAACTGTGTCACTGAGCCTCAGTTTCTTTATCTGTAAAATGGGACTTTTGCAGAGATGTGAAAACAGTAGCGAAGTACTGGCTCTGGGTACTACACTCAGATTTTAGAGGCCCTGCAAATGAAAGGTGAGGGTGCCCTCAAGATGTAAATCAAAATAAAAGAAAACAAAACTGTCAAGTAAGAATAAGAAAATATAGAAAGTTGTGATTTTTCTATTGATGATTATATCGATTCTTTAAAATGTTTTTGAAATACCCGTTTTTTTGAAAATTATTTTTAGTGCTCCTGTTTCCTGGTGTTACAAGCATAGGCTTAGACTGCCTGGTGGGCAATCTCAGGAAGCTGGTTTTATTGTTAACCTTTTCCCTGGGCTCTCACACCAAGGTGGGAAGACATACTGTGTGCTCAGATAGAACCTCATTCTTCCCGTGTCGTGGCCTTAACGTACCGCAGTTGCTCGCCACCTTGTCTGTTTTCCTCTGGAGGTTGTCAGCTCCCCAGGGGCAGAGACCACATAGGTTCTGAATCATCACCCTCTCTCCAGTGCCTGGCACAGAGCTTGGCGTAGGTATTTCAGCACACTTCACTGAAGACATGGCTCACCCGGGCTTAGTTCCAAATAAACTATTCACTGGGTCCTCCAACTGGGGTCCTTTTCTAGGATGTCTTCCCTTACAGGGGACACACACGCCAGGGACACCAAGTGAAAGGCACGGCTGGAGGAGTGAATAGTGTTCGGACCGTACATCTCTGAATGCTGAGAAAAAGAGTTGAGAAGCACAATTCAGGTTCTTTTGTGTTTCTCCAGGGCAGAATTGGAACTCAAACTGGGAGTTGTAGGAAGGTAGATTTGGGCTGTTTTGGGGACAGACTTTTTATATTGTTTCTGTCTACAAATGGAGCAGGCTGCCTCGGAAAGTAGCGAGCTCCCCAGGACAGCGGCGGTCGGGCAGAGACTGGCCAGTGGCCCATCTGAGATGATGTATCAGTACTAGGGACTGCTCCAGCTGGGGAGCTGGGGACCAGATCCCCTCTGTTCATTCCGTTCCTAGTTGCTGAGAATAGTCAGGAAAAGGAATGCTTCCGCACTTGATGTTAGAAAGTCTCTTCGTTCTCGGTCTTCACCACCTACCAGCCTGGCGGTTGTGTTGACGTTCGTGTTTGCCCTTTGAGACCTTGTTTCCACACTCTGCCCTGTTATGTGCCCAGGAAGGGCCAACGTTGAACTCTATGGACAGGAACGAGAGGGTTTCCAGTTGTCCGGCCAGTGGAGGGACAGGCTGCAGACAGCGGGGTGAGAGGAGGCCGGCCACCTCCCAAGGCGAGCGGAGGCTGCATCCATCATCAGGCAGCTGATTCCTGCCGGCTCCCCCTGCCCCTTCAGCCCAGGGGGAGGTTGGGCTTCCCCCCACTGCTGCTAGCCCAGGGGTTCTTCAGTATCCAAGCCGAGTCTCCCTTACCACTGTCCCACACCTGCCAAGTAACCCCTTCCCTACACCCTCTTTGATCACCCCTTCCAAGAGCGCCATCCAGTCTCTGCAGCCCGGTAGCCTCTCTGGGCCTCAGTTTCCCCACTTGTAAAGGGAGTTTCTAAAATATCTACCTCGAGGGTTAGCTCACGGTGAGGCTAACGTGAGTTGCGTGAGTGCAGAGCCGTAGCAGAGGGCTGGGGCGGACGCACAGCGGATGCCGGCGTCTTTGCCCTCCCCCTGGCCCAACTACACCGCTCCTCGGAGGGGGGCCCTCCAGATCCTGCTGATTCAGGTTGCAGTTATCCCACTGTGAGCTCGCAGTGGCTCTTCTGCAGGGACCTGCTCCCCTGACTGAGTCGGTCCACACCAGCCCACCCCTCCGTTCCTCCCCGTGGAGTGTCTAGTGAGCTCTCCGTGCACCTCACACCCCGAGTGAAGGCGGGGGGGATCTGTGAGCTGTCCCTCCAGGGGTCCTGCTACCTCCCTGTCCAGGGCGTGGCCAGGGATGAGAAAAGCTTGATGTCCAGAGATGTACAAAGGGACCCCCTAGGATCATTCTTGCCTTAAAATAGTGAAATAGTGAAAACGAAAATCTATCCAATTAATGCAAGCACTTAAGATATTTTTTTCCATGTTCCAAATCTTATTCACCCACATAGGACATAACGTTTGTAGCCATAATCATAGCGTCCGTAACATTTCGTGCTGAACTTTGTCACACACTCTTATCACACCTTCTGGTGTTTCCAGGTGGTCTTCACAGTGGCCACTGCTGGTGACCGTGGAGGATTTCCTCAGCAAATTAATATACGTAGTTTACCAAGCCACTCCCCTATTATAGCCAGCTTTGCGTGGATAGCTCTTGTTTCCTGCCCCTGAATCATCTCCTTAGCAGAAACCCCAGCAGCAGGGGGACCACCTGGAAGGGAAGGGTGTGACCCTGGCCGTACCTCCTAATGTGGTCACCGTACCGCTTTCCAAGAAGATTGCGTCCACACACGCTTCTCCTACAGAGTGTGAGCTGAGTGGTTTTAACACCAAGCCACCACACTAAGCATGTTTTTACTAACTTAGTAGGTGAAAAATTATACTTCGAGGTTATTTTAATTTGCACTTATTTTGTTTATTTTAGTGGTGAAAATATTTCCCTAATTACTTGCTTGTTGTATGTATATACATGTTATATGTATACATATTGCATATTACATATATGTCTGTGCTTGAATGGTCTGTTCATGTCCTTTAAATTGAGGCACGGGCAAGGGTGGGGGACTGATTTTTGTCAGTAATTTGCCAGTAAGATTTTGTCTGACATCCCTGTTGGTGGTTAAGGGTCATCCTGCCCCTTTTGTAGGCTCTGAGCTGCAGGACTCACTGTGCCTTGAAAGTAACCCAGTTTCCATACTTTAAAACGTCAAGCAACCATTCCCTCTAAGTAGTCTTGCGGTTTCCCAAGTCAAGCAGCCCAGTACCGTGCAGAGAGCAGAGCAAGCCGGGGCAGACGCGTGAGGTCAGATCCTGGCTCTGTCGTGTCATAGTCACTTGCTGGTCAGCCAACTGGGACAACCGCTTGGCCTCTTTTGACTTCCATCTCTTAACTTTAATGTGGGGTAAAGTAACCCCTGTGAAAATTTAGCGTGAGACTTGGATGGGATGATGTCACCTCCTACCAGCTTACAGGGAAACAAGCATTGGCTGAAGCCAACAGCATCGTTGGGCTTTTCTGAATTTTGCCTTAAATGTTTTTCTCTTTTAATGTTGGTGTCTTTTACCCTGCATAAAATGAAGTCATAAATCAAAACTTATTTCCTAAATATTGGCGGCCTGCACTTGAAAGACAAGGCTTGGGGTCTTGATTTGGGACATAAAAATAATGAAATCAGTCATAACTGAGAACAGTTTAGAGACCTATCGGCCATTGCCGTCTGTGCCCTTGGGGAGCGGGGACAGTTGTGGCTCCGCCCCGTCAGCACCACTTCTGTTCTTCGTGACTGCTGACTCCTTGTTTCCCAGGCAGCTTCAGCAGCAGCAGGCGGAATTGGAGGTGCACCAGAGAGACGGGTTGTCATCCTACGACTTACCGCAGGTGAATTTCTGGAAAGCGCTTTCCCAGTTGGAACTGTCTCCAACCAAAGGACTGCGGACTAAATCTATTCCTTAGCTTGAGCCCCTCAGCTCAAGAGGTGCTGTCTCTCCCTCTACCCACCCTGCAAAAAGCATTTTGGTCCCCGGAGTGGGGCGGGGGGTCAGCTGTGACTCTTCCATGCAGAGCCGAGCCGAGCCATGAAGAGTGTAAAACAGGAAGCGCTAGGAGGCGCGGTCAGCCAGCACAGTAAGTGCCCTACATACGAACCTTCAAGCTGCGAGCTTTCAAAGATGCGAACGTGCATTCACACGTCCAGTCACGGAAGTTAGCTCACGTGTCTGGCGAACATTGTCACGTGCGTGCGTCCTCTACAAGTGACTGTGCTTTTGTGTACTTTACAGTAGAGAGTACAGTCCTACAGTATCTTTATTTCAAGCCCAGGATGTCCGGAAGCAAGTGTAAAAGCAGCAGTGATGTAGCTGGTACTAGTGTACTTTTCAAGGTACGGTACTGTACGATTAAAAAGGTCTTCTTTATGTTTTGTTTGTTTTTTATGTATTATTTGTGTGAAAAGTATGATAAACCTATTACAGTACAGTACTATAGAGCCGATTGTGTTCGTTGGGGACCTAGGCTAACTTTGTTGGACTTACAAACAAATTGGACTTAAGAACATGCTCTCGGAACAGAACTCGTTCGTATGTAGGGGACTTACTGGGACTGAGATGCAGAGGCTGTGTGGGAACTAACCCTAACCCTAAGCCAGCACGGCTTTGAACTGTGTCAGCCCTGCAGCCTCCTCGCTGCTTCTCCCGCCTTTAGTCTGAGCCGCTCTGTTCTCAGCACACTTGTCCGGTCACAGCCTGTGTCTCCCACTTCACCGCCCTGTCCCCTTTCCTTCTCCCATCTCCCCAGGCCCCACTGTGGGAGAAACCGCAGCTCGTGTGGGTATTTGGCCTCTCTCTCCAATTAAACTTTATGTTCACTTTTCCCGATATTTAGACTAGGTTGATTGTTTTTATCTCTCTCCAAGTGATCAGTGGGACTCCAGTAACCTTTCTGTGGCCTCTCGTTCACACCCCCGCCCGTCTGTTCTTGGCTTTCCTGTACAGAAAAGCTCCTGCCCTACACAACACCGAAGGCTGAAACGCCAGCAATTCTGAGGGAGGGGGATCCGGTGGAGGCAAACAGGTGACCTCTGGGAGCGTTTGCTCTGCACCTCACACGCAGGTTGCTCTTGTGTTTTCATGTGCAAACAGGTTCCTGTCTCCAACCTGCCAGCCGGGGTTCACGAGGCCGGGAAGTCTGTGGAAAAGGCAGACTCAATCTTTTCCCAGGAAAGAGATCCGCGGTTTGCCGAGATGTTTGCAGGAATCAGTGCGTGTAAGTTTCCAAAGGATGCTGAGGTTGTGAGATTGTGGGGTTTATAGTCGCTGTCCAGCCGTTTGGAGGCAGCCACCCTTGAGGGTGAATTTACAGCGACTTCTACAGGGTAGAAAAGTAGCACCGAATACAGGGGTTCCAGTGGATCCTCTCTACTCCTGGCCTCGCCTCTCATTTACCCGTTACCTGGGGCAACCAACCTGGAGCCTCTGACATCTCATCTTCAAAATTTGAGGAATTGGAATAAATGAGCTCTATTAATCATGGTAGAATTTAGTTTTATCAAGACAAAGACATGTCCCTATAAAAAAATATATATCTTGGGACTTACCTGGTGGTGCAGTGGTTAAGAATCCGCCTGCCAATACAGGGGGCACGGGTTTGAGCCCCAGTCCGGGAAGATCCCACATGCTGTGGAGCAACTAAGCCCGTGAGCCACAGCTATTGAGCCCACAACTACTGAAGCCCGCGCACCTAGAGCCTGTGCTGTGCAACAAGAGAAGCCACCACAATGAGCGCACTGCAACCAAGAGTAGCCCCCGCTCACCACAACTAGAGAAAGCCCGCGCGCAGCAACGAAGACCCAACGCAGCCAAAAATAAATACATTTATTTAAAAAAAAGAATCTCAACTTAATCTCTAATGCAGAGGGGACCGCATTTTAAAATAGAAATATGCAGTAAAAAGGAAAATAAAAATTATCCAGTATCCTACCACCCAGATTTTATCTTTTTTAACTTTTTAAAAGTCGTGCTTTTTGTCTTTTTCTGCACATGTGAAATCTTTTTATATACAAAATCGAGCTCCTGCTGTTCGGTAGCTTACTTTTTCACATGACAATCTATTATGAACGTCTTTCTAGATTATTAAATGGTCTAAATCGTATTTACCGCCTGCGTAGTTTCCATTGTATGGGTGTTCCACGGCGCATCCTTCATGGTGGTCACTGGGGTGCTCACCTGTGTTAGAACTGCAGTTAGAGAAAATGGCGCCATTCTTGGGACTCCGCTGGCGGTCCAGTGGTTAAGACTCTGTGCCTCCACTGCAGGGGACTCGGGTTCAATCCCTGGTCGGAGAGCTAAGATCCCACATGCGGCGAGGGGCGGCCAAAAATAAATAAATAAATGATAAAAAGGTATAAGAAATTTTTTTAAAAAAGAAAATGGTGCTGTTCAAAGTTCAGGTGTCACGTGGAACCCGCGTGTGCAGCTGCCTCGCTCGCCCACTCAGACTGCCGCTCAGATCAGCAACATATAAAACTTGGAAATGTCCTTGTCAGTTCCAAAATTCAGGGAACAGATTCCATTTTCGTGTGATCTGTGAGATACAGTGTAATCGGGATCAGCTGAAGGGAGAAACTGGCCGACTCACGCCATGGAAGCGTGGGGAACGCAGTAATGGGAAGGGACCCCCATTAGCGTCCTCCTAGGACTAAGGAACCAGGGTCAGCACGGGTCACAGGGAGGACAGAGAGGCCCCGGGCAGCTGGGAGAGAGCAGATCTCAGGCCTCCTGCTGCCAGCACCTGTAGTGGAAGACCCCAGCCCTCGTGCCCACGTGGCTGTGAGCCAGATGCTATGAAAGTAGGGAGCGCGCTGGAGCTGCCTGAACTTAGAACAGCAACAGAGAACAGACCTGTGAGCATGACGGGTAGGCTCCCCTCCGGTGGTTCCCACCGGCCATCCAGATGTGCCACCCACCCACAGCGGTATTTCCTGGACTTTTATAGAGAAACGTAATTTCATCCAGCAAGAGGAAACAATAGCAAAAGTTCCTCTTCCTCTCAGATAAGCCTGAACTATTTGGTCAGATACCCACAGCATTTCTGGGAAACCCATTTGAAATTTTAATATTATACAAACATAGACCTTTTCCCATAAAGATGACAAAATAGAAAAAAAAATTAACAGAAGAGGAAAAAGAAGGGAAGGAAAATATGTAATCCAAGAGTATTTCCACCAACCAAGCTGCTTTCCTATATGAAAAAGCAACGGAAAGACCTTCTCGGACATGCACCATCTACTTATACTTCCTGGAAAAAAATTACTTGCAGAAGACTGTGCTTTTTGTGAAATGAATCAAATATGGAACACAAGAATGGAAGTGATAGGTTGGAAAAGAAGTAGCGATGAAAAAGTGAAACTAGTGACACCTGGAATTAATATAACATTGTTAGAAGATAAAAAAGATATTTAAAAATAAAAACCAGAGTCAATTCAGCAAAGATACATACTTTGGATCAGGGGACTAGAAACAGACATTTCTCATCAGTCTATACTATTTTATCTCTGACATATAACTTCAAGTATGTTTAAACATAACCACTAATGGATGGAAAAAAAAAAAAAAGGATGGAAGGAAAGAGGTCTCGCCTCCAAACCACTTCCAAGAAAAGACAAGGAAATTTTTAGCAACTTGCAAAACACTCAGGAGAAAAATAAAGAGAGAGAGCAAGAAAATATGAATAGCACGAGTAATGAAATAAGCTGATGCCCAAGGGATTCTGACGGATAATTCTTGAATAGTATGCTGCCAAAATGTGATATAACCAAAACAAGATGAAATGAAAGTATGGAACCGGAAAGAGCGGGTGGTGAAGATGCTCTCCAAAAACAAGGAGGAAAGCAGAGAAAGAAGCCTACTGTGTACAGGTAAAAGATGGAACCTAGGGCTTCCCTGGTGGCGCAGTGGTTGAGAGTCTGCCTGCCGATGCAGGGGACACGGGTTCGTGCCCCGGTCCGGGAAGATCCCACGTGCCGCGGAGCGGCTGGGCCCGTGAGCCACGGCCGCTGAGCCTGCGCGTCCGGAGCCTGTGCTCCGCAACGGGATAGGCCACAACAGTGAAAGGCCCGCGTACCGCAAAAAAAAAAAAAAAAAAAAGATGGAACCTAAAATGAAGATATAAATGTCATGAACAATGAAATGTGAAATCCAAAAATAGTTTGAAACATAAGAGATCCTGACAAAGCCAGATTATAGCAGAAGATTTCAATATGCCTTTCTTCATCTCTAGCAAATCATGTAGATCAAAATAATAAAGATATGGAATACTGAATAATTTTATGTATATATATATATAACTGGAGAGCATTTAGAAAAAAAATGTTTCTTATTTAACCAACCACCGACAAACCTTAAATACATGAGAAAAAGTGGCTTGTTTATAGTCAAGAGAAGTCCAGAAGTCTTCCTAACTCATGCAACTTTTAGCCTCATCTCTTTCTCTCCAAGATTCAAGGCCTTATGATCGGGTTAGCAATACACACCCAAGAGTCTGATCTCTTTCCATCCTGTAAGGATTTCCCAATGAGCACCCCGTCACTGCAGCAAAAGAAAATGGACCAGGAAAACTGCTCAGTGCCTCCGGTTTCTCAAAACGTCGCAAAGTTTTTTTGACACGTGTGGGCGATTCGTCACATGGCCCCTGAAGCCAGCTCTCTGGGCCCCAAGCCTGTGAGCCTGAGCGTCCATCACCTCTCACGCTCACTCAATGGAGGACCCACCCGCTCCGCCCATCCCCCCACCAGCAAGCCAGAGACAGGTGCAGACGTGGGGTCTGTCCAGGCGCAAAATAATTGCCTTTATATCCTTTATTCCAAGATCTTGTTGCAAGCAGGGATGTTAGGGTCTCTAGGAATAAGATGCGTAGGGATTTTGAGATTCTAGGGAAATTGGGAGGGTGCTTCGGAGAGCCCTGGACCCCTCAATTACCAGAGGGAGTGAGAAGGCTCCCGTTCCCACTCCTGTTTCTCAAACTACCACCCTCTTTCTCGTGTTAAGATCTCACAGCCCAGCTGGGATTTGAGCCCATTTCTTCAGCCTCTCTCTGTGGGAGAGACTGCTGAGCTGAGTTTTCTACTTAGCACTCCGTGGTGGCAGAAGAGCGTCCACTATTACGCATCTTGGCTGGGCCTGAGTGTTTTCGCTTGTATGAGGAGCTTGGCTTCTCAAAGAAACCCTCGTGGAAGGTTAAGGAACGCAGGTCGGGGCTGCTCCAGGTTAGCTGGAGCACCTGCTGGGTTAGGGCAGCGGGGTCAGGCAGGGTTCTGGGCCAGTGGGAGGAGTGCTGGACTTGGATTCAAGCTCTAAGTCCTCCTTCATTGGCTCATGAGCTTGGACAAACTGAGCCTCAGTTTCCACACTAGCAAGTGATAGCAAACATTTAAATGCTGTTGGCTCTGATACTGGCCCCTGTTTTAAGCACTTAACTTATGCTAACTCATTGAATTCCCACCACAGCCCTATGAGGAAGCTACTATTATTATCACCATCTTTCACTCGGGGGAACGGAGACAGGAGGAGGTTAAATAACATGTCCAAGGCCACACCCCAGATAAATAGGGCAGAGCTGGACGTTAGAGCCTGTCCTCTTAACCATGGCTCTGCACCTTCTCACGCATAAAATGAGAGGTATCGGGAATTCCTTAGCGGTCCAGTGGTTAGGTCTTTGCCTTCCAGTGCAGGGGGTGCAGGTTCGATCCCTGGTCGGGGAGCTAAGATCCCACATGGCAGACTTCCCTTGTGGTCCAGTGGTTAAGAATCCACCTGCCAGTTCAGGGGACACGGGTTCGATCCCTGGGCCGGGAAGATCCCACATGCTGTGGAACAACTGAGCCTGCGCTCTAGAGCCTGTGCTCTAGAGCCTGTGCTCTGCAACAAGAGAAGCCACCGCAATGAGAAGCCCGCGCACCACAACGAAGAGTGGCCCCCGCTCGCCGCAACTATAGAAAGCCCGTGTACAGCAACGAAGACCCAGTGCAGCCCCCGCCCCGCAAAAAAGCACAAACATATAATAAAAGGATCCCACATGCCTTGTGGCCAAGAAACCAAAACATAACACAGAAGCGATATTGTAACAAATTCAATAAGGACTTTTTTAAGAAAACGGTCCACATCAAAAAAATCTTAAAAAAAATAAAAATGAGAGGCATGATACCCACCCCAGGTGAGAAGAACTCCGTAAAATACTGTGTGAGGAAGAACCCTCTTTAGTTCTTTTCGTCTTCCCGACTCTCGGAAAGAGCCTGCCTTACAGCTTGTGGCCCAGCTGAGGCTTCAGGGAACAGCCGGGGGCCCTCAGGAGCAGTTGCAGAGATCAGGGCGGGGCGGGCTGCATGGGGATGGGCTGGGCCGCCCAGGGCCTGTGCCCTCCTGCTTGTGCACGCCGCCCCTGCATCTGTGCTCGGGGCTCCCTGCCCTGGGGTCTGCAGGGCAGGAACTCCTCCAATGTGACCCTTGCTCTGCTTTTCCCAGCGGAGAAGAAGATGATGAGCTCGGCTTCTGCAGCAGGAACTCAGCAGATCTACTCCCAAGGCAGCCCGTTTCCCCCGGGACACTCGGGAAAGGCCTTCAGGTACCTGGTGGGGGCGGGCAGCGGGGCAAGAGAGGAGGAAGAGGCCCCCCTACCCAGTGAAGCCCTGGGTCTCAGAGCTTGGCTCTGCGTGCAACAAATACTACAAACCCCACTTCGTGCTTACGCATCCACATGCCCGGGCCAGGCTCAGGAGTCCGGTGGCTCCGGTTCTGCCCTGTGAGCCCTAGGTGAGTCACCGTAAGTGATGGGGTCAGTTAACTCTGTATCGGATGTGAAAGGTGCCAGCCACTGCGTTGTGTAGCGGTGCCTGCCGGGGAGAAGGGAGTGAGGTGGCCTCTAGCCGGGACCCAGATGGGGCAGAGCTGGGGACGCCTGACAAGGGAGCAGACAGTGCTCTGTTCCCTGGTTCTGAGGCCATGGCCAACCCCACGGGGGAGAGGACAGCTTGGCCCATCATGCCTGGGGTCTCAGCCTACAGGGCCACTCATGGGAGGTACAAGCAGGATGTCTGGCCTTCCCACAGCTTGGCTCTTAGCATCAGGGACCTCTTGTAGGTCACAGAGGAGGCTGTGACAACACCACCATGACAGTACCACCGGAGGCAAGGCCTGACTCCACTGCCTGCCGGGGAAACAGGAGCACGGGCTGGGGAGAATGGCTAGAGGAGAGACCCGCAGCATTCAGGGAGGGTGTGGGGGTACTCAAGTGAGCGTCAGATGCCCGCAGACTCGCTAGGCAAAGCATCTCAAATGCGTGCCCGGGAGGATGGGGCTCCTCACACAGCCCAGCCTCTGGCTGACTTGGCCAGAGCTGAGTTTTCAGATAAGATGCAGGCAGGGACCAAGACTGGGCAGGTGGGACCAGCCACCCCAGGGAGAGGTCCGGGCTGGGACTGCCCTCTAAGGGGACGAGGCTCATGCTTCCACACTGGTCCATGGACAGACCTCCTGGGGAAGCAGCAGGTAGCTCGGCAGCTGTGCCCTGGAACAGCAGCCTCTGAAATCCTGGAGTGGCTCTGACCAGCCGTGCAGCTGGGCCTCGCTGGATTGCAACCTGTTGGGAGTCTCTGAACAGGCAGCGACTCTCTGGTCTGGGGACAGGAGGACAAGACGACAACCCCCAGTGAGCTGCTCCTGAGCCGTCATCACTGCCGGTCTCCCCGCTCTGCTGAGCGCTGGCCGAGGCTCCAGACTCCTGCCCTGCTGCTGTGTTACTCGTGCTCTCAGCACACGGTGAGCACCTGTAGTTCCGTGCCAGGCTGTGTGCCAGCCCAGGCCCGTGTTCACCGAGTCCTCGGAACACTTGCTGTTCCCGCCCTAACCCCCTGCCGTCTGGAGCAGAGGCCAGAGGTGAGGAGGGACAGCCCGAGGCAGCGTGGCAGGGGGCGGGAGGGCCGCCCAGAAGCAAAAGTCAAGTGGCCACCTGCTGCCAGGGCGGGCACCCAGCCATCGGGGATCAGAAGAGATGGGGAGGCCTCGAGTCTGGGAGAAACGGAACGAGACCTCGGAGGCCTTGAATACCACGCCCGGGAGTTCGGACTCCATCACTGATGACTTGTGGGAGAAGAGGCACTTGAGGAAGCGGAGTCCTGGAGAAAGTTCAGGGTGGCAGGGGTGCGGGGGGCGCAGTGGAGGAGTGAGACGGTCCAGCTGGAGGTGCTGTGCCTGTGTGGACTGTCATCACAGAAACAAAAGAGCGGGACAGGGTGGAGGGCGGTTACCAGAAGGGAAGGCAGGCTGGTGTCTGGACGGCTGTGTAAGGAAGGAGTCCGGGGGGGACACCAGCCTCCGTGTGGAGCCTGGCACTGGGGAGGCACTCACTAGATACTGGTCTATGGAATGAATGGATGGATTAATTAAAGGGGGCTTCCCTGGTGGCGCAGTGGTTAGGAATCCGCCTGCCAATGCAGGCGCCATGAGTTCGAGCCCTGGGCTGGGAAGATCCCACAGGCCGCGGAGCAACTGAGCCCGTGCGTCACAACTACTGAGGCCACGATCTAGAGCCCGTGCTCCGCAACAAGAGAAGCCACCGCAATGAGAAGCCCTCATGCATCAACAAAGACCCAACGCAACCAAAAATAAAAAGTAAATCAATCAAATAAATTTATAAATAGTAATAATAATTAAAGAATGCATGAGGCTTTACGCCTGTGGGATGGGCAGTTTCCTGTAAATCTGCAGGGCCTGAGCTGGTTTGAGTGGGAAGGGCTATGGGATGAATGACCCTGAGCCCCCACCATGTGGCAGCACATCCCTAAGTACGTCCCCAGCCCAAGTCCTGCTGTGGTCCCGTGGGCCCTGTGCGCACGTTAGCCAGGGCACCTTTCCCTGGACCCACAGGGCTTCTGCCAGCTCTCCAATCAGTGCTGGGAGGGCACCGAGGGCCACCCTGCCCCAGGGAACAGTGATCAGAAAAGGCCCTCCGAGCTCACACATTCATCAGGAGGGAGAATGGGAAAGGAGTCCTGTGTTAAGTGAGGAAGTGCTTTCAGGAGGATGGGAATGAAGTTCCCCTTGCTCGTGGTTAGTGCAGGAATGTCTTGTCATCTTTGAGTTCTCCTTATTTTAAGAGGGACCGGATAGCATGGAAAACATATTGTAATACAATTAGTGAAACGGTACCCGGTCTTCTTTACTGGTCTATAACCTTCCATTCTTTACAACCTGGCTGAAAACCCACCTCCACCCAGGCCTTCCGTGATTAGCCCCCTTCTTCCCACGTGATTCGCTCATGGGCACCCAGCACTCTGCCTGTGCGGAGCTGGCCCTGGGGAGGCAGGAGGAAGAGCCTGAAACGAAACGCAAGTCTTCCCTGGTCTCCTTTATCTGTAATGAGCTTGTTGTATAACCGGCGGAACTGGGAAAATCTCACAGAAGCCGTGCCTAGCAGTGCAGCCAGCGCAGGCCTAGGGGCAGAGACAGCGGTCAGGGACTGAGCCTGCGGGAGGACAGGCAGGGAGCACGGGTGACACACACAGCGGGTGTCTACTAAGGACTCATTGGATTCAACTGAAGATTCACTGAAGGGTCAAAAGAGGTAAACAGCAGTTTGCACTGGGATGGGGGCGGGCAGGTCCAGGCCCCACCCAGCAGGCTTCCACTGACAGGCTCTTTTCTCTGAAAGCCTGTGGTCTATTTCCTGAATCCTTAAGCTTTATAGGTGCCCCAAAGGAACAAATTAACCAGAGCACAGAGAGCAAGTTAACACCAAGACTGATTTTTATTCCAAGAAGCTGCTCTCTTCCTGGGAATCATCTGTTGAAAGCAAGAGACACAGAGGTGTGGGATTGGGGCTTCGTAGAGGAGTGAGGGGGAGACCCTGTGGGGAAAAAGAGGCAGCAGTGGTGGGTTGAGGGAGCCCTGGGGGAGAGAAGGAAGACCGGGGGCTCCCCCTGAGGGCCTTCGATCCAGTGATGCACAGCTCCGGTGGGAGAGAGCGGTGCGCTCCGGGAGAGGTGGCCCGGGACAGGGCGCGTGGAGCTGGGGCGTCTCCCCGGGACGAATGCGTTTTCTTCCCTTGCAGTTCTTCGGTGGTGCACGTGCCTGGCGTGAACGACATCCAGTCCTCTTCCTCGACGAGCCAGAACATGTCCCAAATCTCCCGGCAGCTAAACCAGAGTCAGGTGGCGTGGGCGGGTAGTCGGCCGCCCTTTCCCGGACAGGTATGGGTATCAGTGAGGGCACTGCCCCCAGGTGCCCAGAGGGTGCAGAGCACCTGGGCTGTGCTTACTTTGCATCCCAGCTCTGAGAAGGGGCGGCACACTGAGCTTGCAGCTGCCCACCCCGAACGCAGCCGGGCTCCCAGGAGCACTGGCCACCCTAAGGGTACTTTGAGAACTGGGTCCCCAGCAATGGTACCGAATCCGGTTTCAGCAGCCTTTTCTCCCGGCAGTCTCAGGGAAGTCCTGGGGAACCTGGGGGAGGGGCGGGCGCCCAGAGGCCCTCGATCAGGAGCGAGCCTGATCGCTTGGGACCTGCATTTCCCTGGCCCAGGAGTGCGTGAGAACATCAGCGCTGGGACACACGCGGCTCAGTGTGGTCGCTGTGAGGACGGCTGTCCTCTGGGCTGAGGGAGTCCTTGCCAAGGTCCCATGAGCAGAAGGCAGAGGACCTAGATCCTTGTAGCCCTGGGCATGAATATCAACCAGACCTGCGCCAAAGATGCAGGGCCCCAGTGCTGTGGTTCTTGGGCCGGCACACAGTGGCCTGATCCCCCAGGAGGGCCTTTGGAGCCGCTATCGGCCCAGGGCGGGACTGCCGCTGCGGGTGGCAGTGACCAGCCCAGGCTGTGGACCGGGTACACCTGCTGCTGATGCTCTCCATCTCTGTGCTTCATCCCGATTGCAGCCAATCCCCTCCCAGTCCAGCAAGACTCAGTCTTCTCCCTTTGGGATTGGAACGAGCCACACCTACCCGGCCGACCCCTCCTCCTACAGTCCTCTCTCCAGTCCAGCCACCTCCTCGCCCAGCGGGAACGCCTACTCCAGTCTTGCCAACAGGACTCCAGGGTTCGGTAGGTGGGGAAGGAGGGAAAGAATGCCTGGGAGCGTCAGCAAAGATGCTTTCTGAACATTCTGAGTTTGGGGGTCTGAGCCCCAAGCTCCCAGAATCCTGGTACCAGGTCTGGAGATTTCCAAGCGCCTCTTCTCTCTGGCTATCTGGAGGCCAATCGTGTCCCTAAGAGACTGGCTGCCTAGACCTCGGCTTTGTGGATTGACTTTATCATTTTCGAGGCTCTGGGACTCTACTCCCTTGCGCTGATGTCATCTGAATGCTATTTTAACCCTTTATGGCCCTTGGCAAGGACTTTTAGGTCGCCCAAGTCAAAAACCCTATAGTCTTATTTCAAAAAACTAGAGAAGTATAGGTTATAGGGATGACCAATTGTGTAAATAAATTGTGTAAGTAATAAACACCGTAAAGTTCACTTTTTAATATTAAAAGAGGGATCCTATCCCACGTAAGAACATCTCGCCTAGCTTTGTTTGTACAACCTCAGGCCATAAAGGGTTAAGTAACCACTTCCTGTGGTGCCCTTCCCAGGAGCCCTTACCACTGCTCACCCTGCAGGTATTTCATGGACCCCCCTCAGCGTGTCTGCCAGGGTCAGGGTTCCATGTCACATGGCAGGGGCTCAGAAGGGACCGTGGGGCTGGCAAGAAGCCCGAGCTGGTGCCCGTCTTCCCGCAGTGCTGTCCCCAGAGAGAGACGGCCAACAGCGTGCTCGGGGAGGGAGCACAAAGCAGCGCCCAAACATCTGAATTTCCATCTGAGTTGCAGGCTTCCCCTTAAGCCGTGTCAGCCTTAGGAAAGAGCAGTGCCTTGTTCCTAGCCCATACCTGGAGTTGGCAGCTGCTCGCATGCCCTCTCCATCCCCACCACTAATAGCAGCACTTCTGGCCCTGTCAGCCCGAGGTCTCGAGGTCTGGGGCCCAGCATTTCCCGACTCCTTATCTGTGGCTCCCCCTTGGACTCAGCTGTCCCCTCAGCGTGAATCCCATTTCCTTGTAGCGGGTTCTCACATTCAGCCTTTAAATATTCTTGCCAGATTAGTTGGTGAGTTTAGAAGCACAGAGCCCTATTTCAGGAAGGAGAAGCCCTGAGGCAATTGCTTTCAAGTCAGCCAGCCCCTTGACAACGTAGATCCACCCTGAGGTTGGAAGCCTCTGTTTCCCAGGAGCAGTCCCGCCTCCCTGCAGTCTCTACATCCGGCTCCCTCACCGGGATATGGAGAGACTTCCCACCCTCCCCCAGCCCCAGTCTCGTCCTGAAGGCGGCCGTGGCACACTTGGCATGCAGGCACCTAGTCCTTCCTGGAAGCACAGGGCCCACCTGGCACTGACCTACTCACCAAGGCCCTCCTGAGTGCCAGGGCCTCCTGAGTGCCAGGGCCTCCTGAGTGCCAGGCCCTGGGCTGAGCCCTGGAAACGGAGGGAAGGAGACTCGGTTCCGACCAGCAGTGCAGACACGGAGGCAGGGGAGACTGATGGGAACAGAGAGATGGCAGGCCAGTGCTGGAGGTGCAGCGGCCAAGGTCTACTGAAGGCAGGAGGGTGAGGAGAGGCTCAGAGGAGACCTGGCACTCACCCCGTAAGGCCTAGAAGCACCTCAGTGTGGCTCTAGCAAGAAAGGAGGGGAAGCCACCCGCTGCCCCGACGACTAGGGCCTTTAGCTCTGTGAATCTGTCTGGTCTCCACTTAGCAAATGCTAGGCCCTGAAGTGCAAACGGAGATGGAACACAGAAAGGACAAAGCGTGGGGCTGAGGCCACCGTACAACCTGAAGACCAAGAACAGGATCACACAAACAGGGTCCAGGCTCAGCAACCATTTTCACAGCTGCCGTCCAGCTGTCTCACACTCGGATGACAACAATAATAGTTATGACAGTAGCTAACACTTACCAGATGCTTACTACGTGCCCAGCACTTTACACATTTGAGTTCACTTAGAGCTCATGGTAGCCCTATGAGGGAGAAATTACGATGCTTCCCCAAGGCCTCACGGCTGCTCAGTGGTAGCATCACGCCTGTGGAGCCAGGTAGTGCCATCTGAGTCTGTGCTCCCATCACTACCCCATCCTGGCCGTTCTCTCTAATCCATCGTTCAGGGTATCTTAGAATTAACATAGGCATTGGATGTGTCCTGATTTATACTAATGAGAAAGGGGCTAGAACCCTTTCAATGAGTGCATGGAAGAGACTGTAAATAGAGAAAATAAGGACTGAGGAGTTTCTTGGGGCCTTACCATCAATACCTCGTTTGTTAACCTCACACGAGCAGTTCGAGTGGGAAAGGACACAGTTGGCGTGTGTTTGGAAGCCAACTCAGGTGGAGCGATGAGGTGGGGACAGGAAGCCGAGGAGGCGGGAGGCTCAGGCTGGAGGTGGGGAGGAGGACCTTCAGCGGGGTGGGCGCCAGAGTCATCTGTGATGCAAGGCTCCTGGAGGACACCTCCCAGTGCAGGCGGGGGAGGCCCAGGCAGAGGGGTCAGAGTTCACAGCAGGGTGGAGGACCATGGTGTGGAGGTGGCCTGGAGAGCGCACGGACCACGGGATCTGTGGAGTGTGGGTAAAACAAGCAGCTCCTGCCCCAGAGGGCTTCAAGGGCAGTGGGACCTGACCCCTGGTGTGCCCTCCAGCTGGGTCACACTTCTCCGGGCCCTTTGGCATCCAGAACCTCCTGTAGGTCCCTGGGTGGAATGGACCCTCTTCACTGCCAGGTCTTGTACAGACTGATCCTTGTGTCTGGAGTCCTGGTGGAGGAGAGGGGGCAAGCTTCCGTTATGGTCAGAGAAGAGAGGGGGTGTGATTAGGGAAAGGGCCTGAGGGGTGTGTTATTAACGATGGCTGCTCCAGAGCACGGAAGGGAGGGCTGCAGGGAAGAGCAGATGGCAGTGGGGGAGTGGGGAGGGAGCAGAGCAATCTCGGTAAAAGGTCAGTTTCATTAATTATTAAATAAATATGAAACCATTAAAACAGCTGGTGGTGCTTACATTTGCAACGGACATACCCTGGCCCCGTAGGTGCAGATCTGAGTGGCTTCCCCGGCCCTCCGCCAGGGCGTGGGTGAGACAGCTGTACCTCGGGGCCTGTTGGTTGGGCCTGAGGGTTACAAGCAAGGCAGCCTGGAGAAGACCACACCCCATGAAGCCTTACCTTGTTGAAGGTGTATCCCCCACAGGACACACAAGCTACTGGGGGTAAACGAACTTGCCAGAGGCTGTGGGGCTGCAGCAGGTCTGCAGAAGCAGCCTGGCAGTGTTGTGCTCCTGCACTGGCTAGAGGGCGCAGGTGGACCAGAGCCAGTGGACCACCCCCCCCCCCCCCGCCCCGCCCACCAGGTGGCTGAGGTTTCATGGAGAGCGCCGGCAGGGTGGAGCTGGCCTGCAGCCCTCTGGGTGATTGAGGATGCTTGCTGAAGAGTGGGTGCCCCTGGGCCTCCTGCACGCCGCTGGCAGACACACGCCGGGCAGAAAAGCCACCCGAACCAGAAGACAAGCCACTTCCTCTGCTGTGCCCGGCCTGTCTCTCCAGCTCCCTCTATTGACAAAGCCTAACATTGCACCAGCTAGCAAAGGAGAAATGGTTACAGGGTCCAGTTCCCATTTCACAAAGCAGGGAGGGCAAAGGAGGGTGGATTTAGAGTTTGGAGGCACTGAAATGATAACTGCCAAAGATTTATATGATGCGAATCCCGGAACTGGTTAGTCCTCTGTTTCAACTACCCGCAGGCGTCTGCTTGTTGATATTACCATGTTTCTAGGAGAAATGCAGGGAGCCAGGCAGACAAGTTGCACGATGAACGTGGTTCCGAGTTGCTGCGGCAGGCCAGGCTTTCATTCCCTGACTTGGCTCGAGGGCTGCATATATGCCTTTTCAGGGCTGGGACTTACTTACATTGTTGTCTTACCACCGTGCTTCCTGAGGTAGTAAGTTGGCGGACACGAGCGTGTCCATTGCTTCTCATTTGTCCCCCATGTGCCTTTCAGTTTAGGAAGAGGTAGCTAAAGTATCTCATTCCCTCATAGCACAAGTCACAGCTGGCCTAGCAGATTTACCTTGGAGAGGAAGATTGAAAGGATATGTCATTCCAGCCATGTCTGAAGATTCTTTCAGGGAGAAATAGGATGAATAATTAGAGATAGGGAAGCAGGATAGGATATGCACTATGAGAGGGGATTGCAATAACCCGAAATGTTTGCAGACACCGTGCTCCTCTTACTCCCCACCTCCTGCCCCCAAAACTCAGCCCTGGGAATTCTTCAATTTCTATAATTTGAGGGAATTATAGACCATCCCACCCTTACTAGTTAGTGATAAAAAGACAAGATCTTAACCAGATAAAGCAGAAACTAACACACCATTGTAAAGCAATTATGCTCCAATAAAGATGTAAAAAAAAAGATCTTAACCAGAAATCGTGCGAAGCATGTGATCCTTGTGAGGTGCACCTCTTGGCTGAGACCCACAGGGAGGCCTTTACCTGGAAGGCGCTCGTAAGAGGATAAGCTGCCCCTTTGGTGCTCTTTGCTGTCTTTATCCGGCAGGGCTTCTCAGCTGCAGTGCTGTGGACACTTGGCCCCAGATGGTTCTTTGTTTGTTCACAGAGGGTGTTTAGCAGCAGCCCTGGCCTCTGTTTACTGGTGCTCCTCCGTTCGTGACAATGAGAAATGTCTCTAGACATTGACAGCTGTCCCTCCAGGGTGAGGGGGCAAAATCACCCCTGCTTGAGAGCCGCTGAGCTAAACCCAACCGCTTAGGACCTCTGAGCTGGGCTTCAAGTGAACCTGGACTCTTAGGGCAACTTCCAAATCAGATGAATCTCACCCAAAATGTTAGTTAGCAAAAGTGAAATTATAACATTGAGTGCCAATGAATTTTTCTTTTAAGGAAGTTGTCATCCCCTTCCCTCTACAACCTAGAAATCTACAAGCTCCCGAAGATTCTGACTTTTGGTGTAAAAGCCCACCCAGTTGGCCCAGATTGTAGCAGCCTAAAAATATATTCTGCTTGGACCCCTGGGCTGGCAGGTGGCCCAGGCATCCAGCCAGGACTGTAGCAGCCTAGGCCTTGCGCAGGAAGCCCACAGAACACAAGAAACAGAGCGTGGCTAGAACCTAGCTCATGGTTTGCAGCCATATACATGGCTTTGGGAGCAATAAGGGAACACAGGGATTTTGGGTAACACTGGGGCTTTTTCCAGAAAGGAACTTGTGGGTACATCTTGAGGGCGGGCCATGAACATGCCCTGTTCACCATCCGTCTGCAGGCAGGTCAGTCAGGGCCAGGGTTTAGGCTAAGACCCCACATGGCTCTGTCTTCCGGGAGAGGTCGTGTCGTAGTTATGACTCGTTATTTAATCAGAGAGGTCACTAATGCAGCTCAGGAAAACTTTCAGTAGCAGAGGCTGAATGGAGGGCTTTCCCCTTTAACTCTCCTACCACATGGCCGGGGAACTCATCCTGCAGATCGTCTTTGGATGTAACTTTCTCCAGGAAGATGCCGACTGAGTCAGGTCTCGCTCCTTTGTCCCTCCACACTGCCCTTGCTTCCCTTATAAGCACTCTTAACAATTCCAGTTGCCTACGTACTCATCTTTCTTTCTCAGTGGATTGGGCCATTGCAATCCATTGTATCCCCAGCACACTGCTCAGTGTCAGGTACATAGTCAGGGTTCAGTATGAAAGCTGTATGTATCAAATGAACGCACGTGGGCTTCAGCGTCAGAAAGATGAGGTTCAAACCCTGCCTCTGGCATTTATAAGCTAAATGAGTTGGGGACATTTCTTGACGTCTTTGAGCCCCGGTTTCCTCATCTGAAAAACGTGGAAGATGGACCCATCTCTTAGAGTCAGAGCGAAGAAGAAATGAGATGAAATAGTGTCTAGAAAGTACCCAGCACGTTGCCTAGCACATAGTCAGTACTCCAAAAATACTAAGTCCTTTCCCTCCCTCCTTAACTAATCTATGCTGTTTCTAAAGCAATCCAGTTCATTGATTTTTTTTTCTGTTGCACACGTTTAAGAAGAGCACTTCCCTCCCCAGAAGTTTAAGAATTTTTATTCTGAAATCTTGTCCCTGTAATTAATAGAATCACCCCCAGATACGAATGGAGAGCTAATCTTCCTCTAATCTTCATGCCCCCTCCACCCTACCCTGTGTCTGGCTGTCACCGAGGAAGACTGATGAGAGAATGTGTTTTTGTTTCATTATAAGTCAGCGATGTCCAGGAAGCCTCAAAGGGGAATAGAAGTAGAAGTGTACAGAATGTTCATGTTTCTGCTTCCTTCTCCCCTCTTTCCCTTCCTTTTTCCATTCCTTTATTCTTGCCTTCAGCAGATACTTATTGAAGCCTCCTTTATTCCAGGCAGTATACTCAGTAAGGCCTGAGACAGACGTAGATAAGAGCTCTGGCCTTAAGTTACTCACCATCTGGGGATGAGTCAGTGTAGCGTGATGGGCACCATCCCGAGAGACAATGCAAGTGCTGCAGACGAGCAAAGAAGACAGAATGACTGAGGGAATCAGTCGTGCAGGGTCACGTTCGGTCGGGACTTTGAGCGCGAGTAGATTCCTGCAGGCACAGAGCAGGGGAAGGATGCCCACGACAGAGAGACCACAGGTGCAGCAGCACAGTGATGGAGCGGTGTGCAGTGTGTGGGGCGGGGGTTAAGTCTACAACGGCATGTGACTAGGGTGAGAGGGGCTGGGGGCACAAAGAAGGGGGAGATGGGGTTTGAAAAACAGGAACCGTATGCCGAAGGCTCGAGTGTGCCCCCTCTGAGGAACGTGGACGGTGGGGGACTGTGTTTCTTTGTTTTGTTTTCTTTTGGCCGTGCCACGTGGCTTGTGGGATCTTAGTTTCCCGACCAGGGATTGAACCCAGGGCCACAGCAGTGAAAGCACCAGGTCCTGACCACTGGGCCGCCAGGGAACTCCCATGGGGTGGGGGTGGGGGGTGCGGCAAGGGGAGACTGTGTTAGTTTCTAAGCAGCGGATGCCGTTGTAGGAAGACCACCCCGGTAGCTGCGTGGGTCTGGGGGAGATTGGGTGCTGGCCCAGCTCGGAGCACGGGTGGCGGCTGTGAGAATGGATGGAGTGAAGGAGACTGGGCGGAGGGGTGTTAGGGGATTGGGGATGCAACAGAACCCAGTGAGTGACTGGACGTGAGGGGTGGGTGAGAGCAAAGAGTTGACAGGCGTGGTGTCCCCGTCTGGGCTGTCTGAGGAGGTGGGACGATTGTTTTAGGCGTGAGGGGTCCAAGGTGTCTGTCATACTGTTTAGACACATCTCCTAAGGTGGATAGATGGACCCGAAGCTTAGGAGAGAAGCTGCGCTGTAAACACCACCAGAGACGTGAGATGTGAGTCTGCCACTCCCAGGTCCTCCCTTCACGCCCCTCAGCACAGCCAAACATCAGTGCACAAGTCCTGGTACCTCCTTCCCCAGAATACCTCAGATCCATCCGCTTCTCTCCGCCTCACGTCTGGTGCTACTGTCACCTCCTGCGAGGATTACTCCCCCAGCCTCATGCCACCTGGGCTTCTTCCCCCTCACCTTGTCCCCTCGTCCACTGACAGGGTGACCTTCCCAAACGTGAAGGTCTGTGTGCGACGCACCTCAGCTTAAGAGCCTTCAGCAGTTCTCTGCTGCCCTCAAAATCCATCACCCTCATGGTGTGGGACCTGACCCCTGGTGTGCCCTCCAGCTGGGTCACACTTCTCCGGGCCCTTTGGCATCCGGAACCTCCTGTAGGTCCCTGGGTGGAACGGACCCTCTTCACTGCCACGTCTTGTACAGACTGATCCTTGTGTCTGGAATGCTTTTTAACCCCACCTCCAAGCCTTACGCCTGGTTAACTACTAACTATTCCCCTTCTGCTCTCAAGTGAAGTCTCTGAAAAGCATTTTCTACTTGCCATAACTAGGTTAGGTATCCCTCCTAAGAGGTTTTTTATTACAGCTCTGCTCGACCTTCTTATAGCAGCTTACAACTGGATGGACATAGCTGCTTACTCCTCTCCCCCGACCATGCTGTAAAGCTCCTAGGAACTGTCTTGGATATAGGAACTGTCTCGTTTCCCAGTGTAGGTACAATACTCACCTGGAGGCTGGGTCAGAGTGGGAGCTCGGGAAATACCTGCCCAATGAATCAATGAATCAGTTAGTTAGTTCATGGGGATAGAAGAGGTTGCCCCCATCCTGTCTGCTGATCAAAGGGAAGGCCTAACTCAGACCTCTGCATTCAGCCCATGTTCAGGGGCGGAGACATATGTAAGAGCCAGGGGGCACCTGGCAAGGAGTGGCGTAGGAGATGGTGTAGTCGGAGAGGTCAGCCAAACAATTCCAAGAAGGTGGTGGTCATAAGTGTCGATACCCAAGAGAGCTTAACAGTGAGAATTGAATTTGAATTTCTGTTGGGTTGGGCTCGGCTGTACAGAGTTCGCTGCAGAGTGATTGCAGAGCGTGGAGGAGGGAGGGAAAGGTGAGAAGACGCTGTGTGAATGGCCAGCAAAGGGAAGGAGAGGTAGGCATGGGGCTTGAGGAGCCTGTACTCGTCTGCTAGGGCCGCCATCACAAAATACCACAGGCCGGGTGACTTAAACAGTAGAAACTTACTTTCTCGCCGTTCTGGAGGCTGGAAGTCTGAGATCAAGGTGTTAGCAGGGTGGGTTTCTTCTGAGGCCTCTCTCTTTGTCTTGTAGATGGCCACCTTTTCCCTGCGTCTTCACATGGTCTTCCCTCTGTGCCTGTGTCCGGATTTCTTCTTATAAGAACACCAGTCATATTGGATCAGGGTCCACCCATATGAGCTCATCTCACCTTAATTGTCTCTTTTTAAAAAATATTTATTTATTTATTTTCCTGCGTCAAGTCTTAGTTGCGGCATGTGGGATCTCAGTTCCGGCATGCAAGCTTCTCTCTAGCTGTGGCGCACAGGCTCAGTAGTTGCACTGTGGCACACGGGCTCTCCAGTTGTGGCATGTGGGCTTAGTTGCCCCGTGGCGTGTGGGATCTTAGTTCCCCAACTAGGGATCGAAGCCAGGTTCCCTGCATTGGAAGGTGGATTCTTAACCACCGGACCACCAGGAAAGTCCCCTTAACTGCCTCTTTAAAGGCCCCTTCTCTGGATACAGTCACAGTCTGAGATACTGACGGCTGGACCTTCCACATATGAATTTGGGAGACACACTTCAGGCCACGTAGGAAAGAAGAGTGGAGAGAATTAATTCATGATGGGCAGGACTCCAGCATGGATCACTGTGGCAGGAAGGTCCTGGAGGAAGCCGGAGGACGTGATTCTATGAAAGAGCTCCTCCTGGCCCAGGGAGTCTCACGAGAGAGTCTCAGGTAAAGGCATTTCAGCAAAGCCAGACGCATTTTTTTTAAACAACAGAATCCTACATACACGATAGATTTAAATCCCTCTTGTGCTGAAATAGGGAATTGTATCCTTCCCTGATTTTCTAAACCCCTTTACCAACTGTGATCGTGCAGAGCTTGAAAGGCACCAGTGGTGGAGCATCCAAGGGAGTGTATGTCTTATTAAAGCCGTTTATATCTCAGGCAGTAGGTGAGATGTATGTGTGTGAGAGGGAGGGATTGATTCTTCCCCCTGCACACCGTCTAGCCATCCCCCAGATTAACCCAGTGTTCACTCATCAGGTGGTGAGTAGGGGCGCCTGTGATCGGTAGGACTGTTGAAAGAGCAAGTGGAGCCACGATGGGGCCTGTCCCGCCACCCAGAGCTTGACAGTGAGCCCATTGCCTCCAAAACGTTATCGAATGGTTTAGCACAAGAAGAAGTTCCTGTGGGGTTTTTTTTTATACACCTTAGGATAAACTACCCCCTCGGGTTGAATCTTTAAATGTTTTAGACAAAATTCTGCTCGTTTTTCTTAGTTTCCGTTTTTCCATTGGGTATTTTTTGTAAAGTGTAGACAGAAGCAAGGTTGCTCTCACTTACAAATTGTAATTTGCTGATTCCCACAAAGAGACCTGTCTTCTTGTCTAAGCTGCACCCAAATGCCTTTCCTCCCAAACTAGCGGTGCTGAGAAACCCTCAGCTAAAGAGATGGGCAGAAAGGGCCATGGCTCTTGACCCCCGTGGAAGGACCTTGTGGAACTCCACATGTGGCTTCAGCCAAGTTGCCCAAAAGGCAGCGAGGCTGCCGGAGGTCAGGGCTTGCTGAGTGAGGCTCTTCCTCTGTCAGGGCCAGGTTCCTTTAAAGAGCAGCCTGTGAGCTGAGGGGCATCTAGAGTGGCAGGGACCGCCTCTCCCTTCTCGCGCATGTCAAGGAGAAGGCTGCTGTCGGCCCCAGAGGCCCCACGGAAGCAGGCCTCCAACAGTGATCACAAAGGGCCGAGGGCTCTGAGGCTTCCGGCCTTGGTCACCTGGCAGGTGCACACAGGAGAGCCACCCTGTCCAGCCGGTCCCTGCGCCGTTCGCCAGAGAGCCCCCTTTCCTGTTTCACCCACCCAGCTCTCGGGTGCACAGCTAACTTCTTATCTATCAGCCAGCGTGAGAGAGAGGGGCACAGCGAACACAGTCAGCCAGCTCTGGATGGAACACGCCTTTCAGAAATGTGGGACCCTCTGGGCTGCAGTGGTTCTTAGGTCTCCCAGAGCCACGGGATGGCTTTTAAAGGAAGTGTCCTGTGCGTCGGATCTTTCAGCTGAAAGTGGACAAGGTAGCGGGCAGTTCCAAGGGCGGCCCTCGGAAGTCTGGTCGCAGTGGCAAAGCCAGCACCACGGACAGCAGAGCGGTGAGCAGCAGTCCCACCAGCAGCCGGGTCAGACTGAAGTGTTCCAGGTAAATCAGCGAGCACCGCCTTCTCGTAGGTACCGGCGCCTCTCTCTGCTTCCTGTCCCCCTCGGTCTCTGCCTCCCTGCCACAGCACGACTGCCGATAGAGACTGTGAGTGCTGGCCCCTCCCAGGGAAGGTAGTAGCCCTGACTTGAGGGGGTCCAGTAGGAGGCTCGGCTCTTCTCATGAGGCTGCCTGGGCGCCTTGCCACTCTGAGTTTTTTGAGCCGTTCCTGGTCCATCCCTCGCGCCTGGGGCAGCCCTGACCTAAGTGTGCAGCAGCAGTGGACACTGCCGGCAGCCCCGTGGTGCAGGACGCAGCCCCTTCGGGGTGTTCGGAGCTCCACTTCTCAGCCAGAAAAGTTCTCACTGGGGAAAGGCTCCTGTTGGGGGCATGAACCGGCTGATGCTCCATCCACCCCACCAGGTCTTCATGAGGGAGCCCCAGGTGCCTTCGGTCATGTCCCAGAGCCTGCCCCGCAGAGCGAGGATGGGGGAGGAAGCAGCTGGTGGTAGGGCTCTGAGACCCGCAGACTAAGATCCCCCTTCTCAAGGGAGAGCTTTCCCTTTTCCCCACCCTCATCCCAAGCACCTTTCCCACCAGGTCGAGCAGCATCTTCAGAGACAAAGGTCTAGAACCCAGATGTCACTCCAGGTCCGCAAAGGGGCAGGATCCTTTTACATATGCAGAGAGGTACCCTGTCCTATAATGATTAGCCCCTCCTTCCTCCATCTATAAGGCTCAGCCCCGGCCCATTCTTATGCCTCACAACTGCCATGTAAGGCAGAATTCCCTAACCTGGTTCTTCATGGTCACGATGCTAAAAAGAATTCTTGGTCAAATAAGTTTGTGAAACATGATTAAACAGACTTATTCGGTTTCTTGACTGCAGGACTTATCAGAGCCTTTATTATACTAACGAAGACTGAGGATTTTTAGGAGGTAGGCAAAGTATACCTTGTTTCCCAAACTCATTTGTCCACAGAATTCTTTCCTCCCAGAGCACCTCATGGGCCAAGAATTGGACACAACACACTTTGGGACATTTGCCATAAGGGATGGAAATATAGCTCCTCAGATTTTCTGGATGGGTAGTCTGAGGCCCAGAGAACTTGAAGGACTTGTTAAAGGTGAAGTCTAACCTTGCAGGGATTTGGCCTTGCCGTAGATACATACAGTGAAGACAGGCCACTCAGCTGTTCACACACGTAGCCCCCCTTTTGCCCCTCCCCATGTTGCAGTGCTGTTGCATTTTGATCGTCGGTTGTATGTACCTTGCTTGGCACCAAGCTGGGTTCTCCCCACCAGTGGGCCTCTTGTCCACCCTGTGTCCTGGCTCAGTTTTAAATAGAGAAAGGTCGTGTCCTGAAGTTGTGTTTGTGTGCTGGAATGACAGCTCCCAGGAGAGAACAGCTTCCCAGGATCTCAGACATTTGAGGACCGTCTCAGAGCATCCCTCAGGTGGCCGGTGGCGTGTTCCTGGGCCGCCCCCTTAGAGAGATGACCGTGAGGGTGGCTGGCAGGCTGGGCTCCTGGGACGTGCCGGTGCCCGGGAGGATGAGCCGACTCCCCTGCCCTTTCTTTTCTTCTCTCCTACAGGACATGCTGCCCATGCCAGGAGATCCAACCCAGGGGACCGGCAACTATAACATTGAAGACTTTGCTGACCTGGGCATGTTCCCGCCGTTTTCTGAGTAGCTGCGGACAGAGCGAGGCTTCCACCGGGCAGTGCCCCCCATGCTGTGACATTGACGCCCACGTGAACGGGGCCCCCCCCGCGCCCTGCTTGCCCTGCCGCGGGACCCCCCAGCAGAAGACATCTCACGCCCCGTGTTCCCCTCACTGCCGTGGTGTTGCTCAGCTTCTAACCCACAGCTGCAGCTGCTCGGCCACCGACCAGGAGCCCAGTAGACGTTGGGGGCTGGTTGTATTTATTGTATTTTACCTGTCTGTGCTTGGGAGGCGAGCCCATTGGGTTCTTAAAATCTGGTTGTGAATAATCTCATATTAGACAATTTTCATCTATAAAAAGTTCAGTTACAGCTCAGAGAGCCCAAGCGGCACCCTCAGGCCTGCCCAGGAAGCTGGAATCTGGTTTCTTCTGGCCTTTAACTCCTGTGTCCGGGTGGGGCTTAGGGGGTGTTGGGGAAAGAGGTGAACAGGATGCACAGGCTTTGTTCGCGGAGCTAGAGAGGAGGAGCCTGGGGACACCGAGGTGGGGGGGACGCTGGCTCCTCTGGGCCGTGTCTCAGCCACGTCTGTCTGTGCGTCCGTCGTGCCGTGAGATGTGTGTACTTGGTGCAGTGTGATGTGAATCCTTGTCCTGATGGATGTGTTGTGCCCCGTGTCTGTCGTGTGCGGCCACAGTGAGGGTCTAGAATCCAGGGTGTGTGGCGAGAGTGACATCCCGGATGTGCAGCCCCGTCCAAGCTGAGCAGGAGCCCCTGTGGCCGGAGGAAGCAGGGCTCAGGGCCTGGGCGCCGGGCGGACAGGCTGACCTGAGCAGACGGGCACTTGACAGTGTCACTAGGAGTCCTGGCCGGGAGCTGCTCAATTTGATGGGTCAGTTCTTTGGTCCAAGCAGATTCAGAGCCCATGAGAGTGCCCACCCTTTCCTCTCTGTGTCTGAAGAGCGGCCTCTCCTGGTTCTGCCAGGGTTTCTCATCCTTGCCCTGTCGGTGAGAGCCGGGCTTTGTCCCTGCCCGATGGCTGCAGGGGGCACCCCTTGAGCTCACAGAGACCCTGGCCCCCATGGGGGTGTAAGGGGAAGGGCAGGGCACCCAGGCCTCCCGGTCCTTCTGTGCCACAGGGTGCCTTCCTGGGACCAAGCTCTAGAGATGACTGAGGGGTGAACCCTGTGCGTGGAGATGGGAGCTCTGAGACGTTCCCCACCAGGCCGCCGGAGCATCCTCTCTTCAGCCGGCTGGGAACAGTGGCATCTCGGGGGGCGGAGGCAGGGGGTGGGGGGGGATTGCAGGGCTCCGGCTCCGGTTTTGGCTCCAGTTCTGATTCTGCCACATACTCGCCAGGGCCTTGAATTCCTCAGGTGGTCTCAAGACAGAGTAAGAGCTGACTTCTAGAAGCTTCTACCTGGCTGACCTCTGAGCCCCCGGTCCCTGGCTTGCTGTGTTTCCCTCAGATTTGAGGAGGTCAATTGAAGAATCCATCCCTCCATTTTTACTTACCTCTGCCCCTCGCGTGCCCTTGACGCTAAGGAAGGAAACTCTCATGTTCTTTTCCTTTCCTGTCCTGCATCAGCATCCCATCAGCTCACCGACTCCTAAAGGGGAGAAACGCTGCCGGTGCGTGGCTGCCTGGGGGCAGCTGGAGGAGCCCATCCACGGGGAAAGCCTCCCCTTCCAGCCGACCCCTGTCAGGCACCTGGCTGGGAAACAACCCTTGTATCCCTCCTTCCGTAATTCTGATGGACCAAGCAGAATGGAGTTGCTTCTAGGCTGCCTGAGTGGGGAGTGAGCCTGGCCTGCAGCAAGGAGCCAGGGGAGAGCGTTTGCTCTCATCCTCTGAAAGTTCTGCATTAAAAGCCCAGCCCTGGCTGGCATCCAGAGGGGGTGTGTGCCAGTCTTGCCTGGAGAGCTCCAGCTATAATAGTCCACCATTGTTCAGAATACCTTTGTCCGGTAGCTTTGTGTGATCCCAGTTCCTAGGCTCTAAATGAACACTGATGTTACAGTTTCTAGAGTGGCTCTTAATCCTTTTGTATGTAGTGGTGATAGGACCTGGGGTTTAGACGCACATGATATCCTTTCACCCTTAGGAGCCTTTTGGCTTCTGGGAAAATGGCACGTGGCTGAAACTCCACACACCCAGTCAGTACCAGACCCAGAAAGGGCTCCCGGGCGTGCCCTGCCCCTGGAGCCACCTCTGCCCACCCCTACCCCCAGCTCTGATCTTGCCTCAGGCGGTGGGCTTAATTATTTCCCAGAAAGGCACAAGAATAGCTTTTGGATCAAAGAATCGTTTCTCAATGAAATGAAAATGGACTTCTTGTGGCATTTAGTCTCTGGGTTTGGAAGTTTGGCAGGGGATGGGGGTATGTTTGTCTTTCCTTCTGGTTTCAGAGGGCACTTGGGGATTTTCTGAGGGGCACACACTGGTCAGCACGCTGACTAGGCCCAGCCCACCTGGGCTGTGCTGGGTGCTGAGGGGATGCAAAAGGACAGAGGAGGGGGCTTCCCTGGTGGCGCGGTGGTTGAGAGTCCGCCTGCCGAGGCAGGGGGACGCGGGTTCGTGCCCCGGTCCGGGAAGATCCCACTTGCCGCGGAGCGGCTGGGCCCGTGAGCCACGGCCGCTGAGCCTGCGCGTCCGGAGCCTGTGCTCCACGACGGGAGAGGCCACAACAGTGAGAGGCCCGCGTACCACAAAAAAAAAAAAGGACAGAGGAGGACAGCCTTGCCCCCAGGGACCTTTCATCTACTTCACCCACTTACACAGCATCTAGGGTGAGGACCACTCAGTTCTAGAAGGCAAGGATTCATGGGCGACTGAAAGCCAGTCATAAAGGGGGAGCATGGTGACTAAACAGACGCAACGTCCCCCTTCCAGCTTTGTCCCCAGAGCCCGCGAGGGGAGTCTGACTGCAGTCTGACCCACAGCTCGAGTTCTCTATTTTCTCTGTTCCCCATTCCACTCTTTGGCTGTGATTCTTAGAAGCCACCACGTGGCCACGAAGGTACAGAGAAGACCCAGAGGATCCCACATCTGAGGGATTCTCTCCGCAAGGAATTTTAAGACAAACTGGAGTGAGAATTAAAGCCCTAGAGGGTCTAATGACCCCAGTTTGCAGAGAAGAACCTCCCTCGCCGGTCCCCGGCAAGCCAGGAGGCCAGGATGCCCACGGCCCCTGCGTCGGTGCGGCCTTCGGCCCTGATCCCTCTCCTACTGGAGACGGAGGCAAAGCTGGGTTGGGAAGGTGAGCAACACCTAGGACTTTGGCTCTGGGACTCTTCCTCACACACACCTCATCTCACAGCTACTAGGCCTTCGGCTGGCTTTCCTTAGGCTGAGCAAGCAGAAGGCTTTCCACCCAAAAGGGCCAGACGGTGGCTGCCTGAACTATTGGTGAGCACGCAGCGGCAGCCACGCTGAGGCTCGGCCTGGACTTGGTTAGGGAACTGCGACAGTGGCTCCGGATGTTCTAGAACACCCTGCCTCTGTGTTGCTCCCCACTAGCTTGGTCTTTAGTTTTGGTTTCAGGGAGGAATAGAGCATCACAAACAGCAACGTTCTTCTCTGCTTCCCGGTTTATCAAATTCCACCCTTCTGTTGTTTCCTGAATACCTGTTGCAACGAGTAGGATTCTGATAGCTGATGGAACAGACATCGGGGAGCGTGGATCTCCTGTGCCAATAAAGAGACCGTGTTCCCCAGACGAGCCGCCCTGGACACTATCAGTGCTGCGGCCGGGCTTGGCCGAGAGACGAGTCAGGCCCCGGGGAAATGAGTGTGTTCCCTTCCAGACACATCAGTACCTGGGCCAGCGGATGAGCCGTGAACCTCTCCCCCGCTGGGCCCACCTGCCCCCTAAGAGTTACGACCTGTCATATTAGCAAGACCAAGCCAGTCACCTAACAGCCCTAGCCAGTAACAAGTCAGGATGGAAATGCTCCTTGTTCTACTAGAAAGTATGGGTTTGGTCATGAGGTCGCTGTGCCCTGACTTGTGTCCTGACAAGTTGGGACAACCCAACTTGTCCATTGCAACCCTTCCCCCCATGCCAGATTCTCATCTTGCATATGAAGGGAACTGGCTGTCCTCCTTTTCCTCGACTGCCAGGCGTCTGGGGCAACTTGAAGCGGCACCACACAACGATACAGGCACACTTTCACATGTAGGTGTGCCTGGGTCTTGGGGCCAGAGCCTATGGGCCAGTGACTGTGGAGGTGGGAAAAGGGGGGGTCTCACAGGACCAGGGCAGCTTGCTTCCAGTAACAATCTCATTTTCCTTCAAAAGCGAGAGAGTTCACAGATGAGCTTCAGTGGACCATTTAAGCACTTAATCGTTTCTCTTTTAACCTTTCTTCTTATGAATGTGAACTGTGCTGTGGATAAATCATCATTTGTATTGCTTGAATGTTCTCTATGACTAACAGTTATTAAGTCAGTTGTGTATATGTGTAACTAATGTAACTGCCTTTTAAAATTTCATTACAATAAAAATGGCTTTGCTCTGAACGCTGAATAGCCCAGGCCAACTTTGTAATTGAACAATTCGTAGAACCTCCTGTTGGAGTTTGGGAGATTATCTCGTATTACGCTTCCTAAGGGCTGTGTTGTGTTGTAGCCAGGAAAGGGTGTAGAATACACATATGCTAAAGAGTGACTCTGTCAGGGGGTCTAGCTATGTAAAATTTAAAAAGAAACTAATAATTCTTGGCTTTTATGTTAGGCAAGGCCCTCTAGAAGGCTCTTTGCAAATGCAGTTTTTATTATCATTATAAACCTCTGCTCTGTGGATATTATTCCTGGTTTATAGATTAAGAAACTGGGACTCAGAGAAGTTAAGTGACTTATCTAAGAACACACAGGAAGGAAATGACAGAACCAAGGTTTGATCTTAGGTCTCATTACAAAACCCTGTATGTACTGTCCTCTTCAAACCTCTACAGTAATTATTTCTTTTTAAAATTCTCCCGTAATTAAATTAGTATTTTAATATGCTCAAACTTCTAGTAAATGCTTACAGAATCTAACCTTCTCTGTTGAAAGAGGACCATTTGGATTCTAGCAAAATGGCAGACTAAAATCACTTGGAAACTCTTTTCCATCAAACGTTTAGCATTGTTATTTTTTACAGCATTCTTGAGCTACTACTGACATAAAAGAAACTACACATATTGCACACGGGAGGTGGGAATTCCCTGGCCGTCCAGTGGTCAGGACTCGGTGCTTTCACTGCCATAGGCCCAGGTTCAATCCCTCGTCGGGGATCTAAGATCTAGCAAGCAACACGGCACAGCCAAACCAAACCAAACAAAAGCAAGTACTACAGGGAAAGTAAGTGCGGAACAGGAAGTGAAGGTGACGAAATCCATCCGATTCCAAGTTTTGAGAAGTGGTGCACACACCCCATCACCAAGTGATTGTGGTTATTTAAGAAGAAAATATTTTTAAAAATAAAATAAATGTACAGGAGAAAATTTGGCGTCCTTGAGCTAGGCATAGATTTCTTGGATACTAGACCAAACGCATGACCTGTAAAAGAATAAAATGACAAATTGGACTTTAAAAATTCAAAGGTCACAAACGTGTATTTAAATGACAAAACTCATGAAATTGTTCACTTAAGATGGGTTCTTTAAATTATGTTTTTCATAAATTATGTCTAAATTAAGTGGATGTAAAAATCATAGCAGGAGAGTTTTTTGTAGAATTTGACAAAGTGATCCCCAATTTCCTATGGAAGAAGAAGACAAAAAAGAATAGCCAATACATTTTAATACGATATTTTAGAAAAAAGAAGAGAACGAATGAGGAAGAAGAAGAGAAGGAGAAAGAAGGAACATTCAAACTACGAGGCTCCTGGAAACGTCATAATTAAAAGTGTGGATTGGCATAGAGATAGAAAACTAGATCCATAGAACACCGCAAAGAACGTACAAGTACACACATTCAGAAAAGAGAATATTTGGTACACGTGCCACTGAAGCGAGCCAGAGACTGTTATTTGCAAGAGTCAGCATTACAAATCATGGCGACTGGACAGACTTCCAATAAATGGTGCTGGGGAAAAGCACATAGGAAAATAAGTAATTTTACGCTTATCTTACACAATATACAAAAGATGAATTCCACACAGATGAAAACATCTGAGTGTTAAAAGCAATATATGTAAAATATTTAGAAAAAAATCTAGGAAAATATATTTATGAAATCAAGTCAGGGAAGGTTGTTTTTTTGTTTGTTTGTTTGTTTGTTTTTTGCGGTACGCGGGCCTCTCACTGTTGTGGCCTCTCCCGTTGTGGAGCACAGGCTCCGGACGCGCAGGCTCAGCGGCCATGGCTCACGGGCACAGCCACTCCACGGCATGCGGGATCCTCCCGGACCGGGGCATGAACCCGTGTCCCCTGCATCGGCAGGCGGACATTCAACCACTGCGCCACCAGGGAAGCCCGGGAAGGAGTTTTTAAACCAGGCACAGAGACCACAAACCAGGAAAAAATACTGTTATGTTTAAGCTCACTAAAAAATAATCAGCTTAAAGAAATGGAAAAGACAACCAATAAACTGGTAGAAATATTTGCAGTTCATATACCCAACAAAGTGGTATTCACTTTGTTGAGAGAGAATATTCACAATATAAGGATTCATAAAAATCAATAAGAGGGGCTTCCCTGGTGCTCCAGTGGTTAAGACTCTGCACTCCCAACACAGGGGGCGTGGGTTCAATCCCTGGTTAGGGAACTAAGATCCCGCATGCTGCAACTAAGAGCCCATGCGCCACAACTAAAAGGTCCCGCATGCCGCAACTAAGATTTATTTGGTGCAGCCAAATAAATAAATATATTTTTTAATCAATAAGAAAAATATCAATACAACTCGGTAGATGAATAGCCAAAGAGTTTGAATTGCCAATTCACAGAAACTCAAACGGCATTAGAGACATGAGAAAAGACTGAACCTCACTAGTAATTAAGGGAAACGCAAAATTAAAGCAAGATAACATCTGTCACTCAGATTTACTAGGCAATTGTTATGAGGATATGGGGAAACAGGGACTCTTCCCTTGCTGGTGGGAAACAGGACAGATGCTCTGACGAGCGTTACACAATATCCCGACACATCAAAAATGTACGAGCCCTATGACTCAGTGAACACAAGTGTCTGTCCTAGGAAACCTCCCATGTGTGCACGAGAGGGCCGGTAAAAGAAAATTCACTGCACAGCTTGTAATAGTGAAAAAGTGGGAACCGACCTAATCATCCTTTTAGCAGAGAAATGAGTAAACTGATTTAGTCACACGAAATTTGTGTACAGCACTTAAAACGATCTTGTAGCAGCATACATCCTAAAAACATACTATTGAATCTAAAAGACTGTGCATATTTGTATAACTGAAGGCAGTTACGTATTTTTTTGTGCATAAATAGATATGCAGTAAAAGTTTTTTAAAAGAAGAATCTCATGGATGGATAGGCACAACTGAGGAAGGACATAGATGAGCCCCAGACTGAGCAGCTGGAGTTTGTCCTCTAAGATGAAGATAACAGGAGGATAATAGGAGAGGCTGAGCCCTGCCCAGATAAAAGATAGAGATCACATATTTCTCATTGTTAAAGTCAAGGAGACCTTCCCGACTACACAAGCACAGAAAGCCTCCTTGGAGGTCAAAAAGGGAGTGATGCCAACCTACCCACAGGCCTCTTTGCTGGAATCCATCTTGACTAAGAGATGCGTGCACACACAGGGGTGGACCCTGAGATAAACCAAATATGGACTCAGAACCAGGCAAAGCAAGAAGATTGGCCAAAGGAAGCCTGGAAGAAATGCCCCATATAAGTGATTCACTCTCTCTCCGAGTCCTGCCGTGTGTCTATCCACATGTACTCTTTTTCCTCCTAATAAACACTTTGTTTCACTGCTTTCGCCTTTGTGGGAATTCATTTCTGCAAAGCCGTATGGGTCAGGGCCTTGTCACTGGCCACTGGTCTAGTGGCTAGGGTTCAGCACTCTCACTGCCACGACCCAACCTCAATCTCTGGCCAGGAAGCGAAACCTTGCTTCAAGCTGCTGCAGGCCGAGGCCGCCAGAGATCAGACAGAGAGGGAAAGAGGGGAAGGAATGGCTGTGTGGTTGAATTCCTTAAAGCAGATTAAGACAGAGAAAAGAGAGAGGCGTTGATTGAAAATAAAGGGAAAAAGCAAAGTATCTGAAGCAGTTATGGCAAAATGTTAAACACCTGTTTCGTCTTGTGATGAGCATGTAAGAATATAGTATACTTTTTCTCAACTTTGCTGTAGAGTAGAAATATTTAATAATTAAACATAAATCAGTAAATGAAAAAAACAGCTACTTAATCTCACTATGTAGGACTTCCCTGGTGGCCCAGTGGTTAAGACTGGGCTTCCACTGCAGGGGGCACAGGTTCAATACCTGGCCGGGGAACTAAGATCCTACATGTCACGGGGCGCAGCCAGAAAAAAAAAAAAAAAAAAAAAAAAAAAAAAAAAAAAAAAAAAAAAAAAAAAAAAAAAAAAAAAAAAAAAAAAAAAGAAAGAAAGAAAGAGATCTCACTATGTAGTCAGAGAAATGCAAATTAAAGTAACAATGAGATGGCGTTTCTCACCGATGGATTGGCAAAAGTACAAAATAGTGATTATATCTGCCACAGGTAAGAATACATGGGAAAGAATTTTCTCACGTAATTTTGGTAGAAATATAAGTTTTCACGACTTATTTTGAGGGTAATGTGGCAATATCTGTAAATTTAAAATAAGCATATTTTGATTTAGCTATCTCACTTCTAAACACCCTTCCTAGTGAAATAAAAGCTTTGAAATGTATAGGTAGATATATAAGCATGTTTACTGCAGCAATATTTTCCAGTGGGAAAAAGCGAAACTAAGGCAAAGCCTTAACAGGTGAACAAACTGGAGAACATGTGTAATTAAATATTATATATAAAATAAATTAAATATTAAAATATTATATATTAATATAATTAATATTATATTAAATCTTTAATATAGCATTATTATTAAATATTATATAGCATTGCCTCAATATATTAGCAAATGAAAGCAATAATCAGAAAAGCATAAATAATTTTAATCCATTTGATAAAAGCAAACATGAGCAAAAGCTCATTTTGTAGGTTCATTTATGAGGACATGATTGTGTATATATATGTGTGTGTGTGTGTGTGTGTGTGTGTGTTGTACATGTAAAGTGTATAAAAATATTCACATTAGACTGTATTTGAAGGGGAGAGAATGGTCGCAGGGATTCTAGAGGTGGAGAGAGTAAGCAAAAATGAAAATAAATACATATAACTGGAAAAGTGTTCTGGTCCCATTGCATTTATATAAAATTCTGTGTGCGTTTATATGCATGAAAGATTATGAAATGATAGTAACCTATCTCAAAATAATAGAATCTCAGGTGAATTTACATTTTATCCTTGTAATTTTTAATGTTATATGTTTTACAAAGAATATATATTACTTATAAAATCCTGAAAAATAATAAAAAGCAAATCGCCTGTTGGAGTAAGAAAATACTACTCAGTGATCTGTGGTGACCTAAATGGGAAGGAAATCTAAAAGGAGGCGATATATGTATACGTATAACTGATTCACTTTGCTGCACAACAGAAACTAACACAACATTGTAAAGCAATTATACTCCAATTTAAAATGAAAAAAGAATAAGAAAGTTAATGACTAGCAGCATACTTAGAAATTTAGATGCCAAGAGGTGGGAGAGAGAAGCATGCACTTATGCAGTGGTTAGAAAGAGCCATAGCTGGACACACCTGTGACAGACTGTACAGTGAAAGAATTGTCAGGCAGGAACAGGAGAGAAGAAATAGTGAATAAAGCCCAAATACTTGCCAGGACCTGGGCTGGTACTTCACCTGTAGCCTCTCTTTAATCCCCCAAATAGACAACTAAACGAAAATACACTCTTGTCATAGACAGAGCAATAGTTATTATTTTCCTGATGCTACTAATAATATACGCCCATTATTTTAAAAGTAGAGAGTATAGGAAAGTATGAAGAATGAAAGATTTGATTCCGATTCATGCTGTTGATGCAGGGACCCAGTGAGTAGGGAGAGGCGACAGGGATGAAGAGCAGTGGTGTGGAAGTACGAGGCTTCTCAGGATTGGAGGGGGGAACAAAGATGCAGAAGCATCAGATACGTTCTCACTGTGCTCCCTACACTTCCAAGGCCGCCTCCCAGCCTCCCCGGGGTCCCAACGTCTCCTCATCTTCCACTGCGAGGAAAATAAGGTCGTCTCCCCTGTTACCATTTTGAAGCCTAACGGTCGTGAACTTCTACTTCTCCCGCAAACCCTCTCAAGCTTGTTCTCTCCGTAACCACTTGCGTGGCACCTGCCACTTGCCAGGCATGGTGCTGGGGCTACACAGCGAAGACCCATCCCCACCCCTAGAGGCCCCATCCCTAGGGGAGAGAGACGAGCAAACAGAATATGACGTTCCAGAGTGTGCTAAGGGTTTAGGAGGAGAGCACACATCCTACGCCAACACAGATGGCCAAGGGGAGCTGGAGAAGGGCTGAATAGCTTGGAAGGCTGTGGTTAGTATGACTTCACCCATCAGGTCCCAGATGGGGCCCATCAACAATGGAGCCTCCCTACTGGGCTCACAGCTTGTTGGCTCAGCTTTTGCAGAAAGCACTTAATGGGTTCCCGTCTCTAAGCCCGAGACCCTTAGAAGTCATGAACTAGGTATGCCACCCCTCAGCAGGACACCAGATTAAAATGACTGGAATGCAGCCTGCCTCTGGTCCTACAGCCCAACTCCTAATTCTTCCCACACATTTCACTTAAGAGTCAAATAAAAATGCCAAAAACAAAGAAACGTGACCTGGCACTAACGGGGCAAAGAAAACAACATTTCATCACAGCAGTTCATCTGTGTGTGAGCATTTCTCTTCCCGAAGTGTCCTTGATGGTAAAAGCCATGTCGACTCACATTTCTCATGGAACTTCCACATCCCTAAATGGCTACCATGTTTTTCATCATGGCCATGTTTGAGCGTAAGCTGGGCCCACAGAACTGACCTCTGTCGGTGATGACGTCACACAAGGGTGATCCCTTAGACCCCTGACTACTCTTCTGGGAGGCGTAGTTCTGAGAGCTGCCTGTGGAAGACAGAGAAGTTCACCTAGTCACATCAACTCAGTCAGGAGCCAGGATCCCAAGTGCTGAGAAGACGCTAGAGACCCTGGAGTTATGTTTTCCTAGGTTCACTTCCCTCTGGCAGAAGGAAGTGTTAATGCACTTCCAAGTCATCAGGTAAGGGTGGGAGGGAGACTTTCGTCTAAGCATGGGTGCTGGCACAGGGAGAGGGGCTGGCTCCCAGGAAGGTGGGACAGAAAAGAGAAACAATCATTGGTGTGGTGGTGAAGAGGTTTTCAGTGGAGGCCAGTTCAGGGTTTTTTTTTGTTTTTGCGGTATGCGGGCCTCTCACTGTTGTGGCCTCTCCCGTTGCGGAGCCCAGGCTCCGGACGTGCAGGCTCAGCGGCCATGGCTCACGGACCCAGCCGCTCCGCGGCACGTGAGATCTTCCCGGACCGGGGCACGAACCCGTGTCCCCTGCATCGGCAGGCGGACTCTCAACCACTGCGCCACCAGGGAAGCCCTAGCTCAGGGTTTTTTTAAATCAGTCTCTGCCCAGTACATCCAACAGTACATGGTGCTCAGTGACTGCTTTAAATTATAAGGAATTCCTTTGCTGTACACCTGAAACTAACACAACATTGTAAATCAACTACAATATAAAAGAAAAATTGAATTAAAATTTTTTTTAAAAACTATAAGGAATTCGGGACTTCCCTGGTGGTCAAGTGGGTAAGACTCTGCACTCCCAATGCAGGGGGCCTGGGCTCGATCCCTGGTCTGGGAACTGGATCCCGCATACCTGCCCCAACTAAGAGTTTGCATGCTGCAACTAAAGATCTCGTGTGCCACAACTAAGACCCGGCACAGCCAAAATAAATATAAACAAATAATAAATAAAAATTGTAAGGTCGGATCTTAACAAACGGCACCACGAAACAGAGGAAAGCTTCAAGTGAGCTTTATTAGGGAGCGCTCCCGGGCGAGGTTCACTGGTCCGAGAGAAAGGGGCCAGAGAAGTCGCACCCGGGCGAGGGTTGGGCAAGATTTTATAGGGGAAGAAGGGAAAGGGGTGTGGTGAATCTGGGAGGGCGCAGGGTATTCCTTATTTGGTGGTCTTTTCGGGTATCCTGGGGGACCGTTAGTCCCACCCCTCGAAAGGAATAAATAATTTTTTTAAGTTAAAAAAAAAACCTATAAGGAATTCATTTTGCTCTAAGTCACAAGAATTTGACAGAAGAGGCAGAGGCAGGTTCCTCAATTGTCCAGATTTACAGTGAGTTCATAATGACTGATAGCAGCTTGAGAGCCTTCTGGATAGGTCTCAGACCCCACATCTGTGCCAGGGATGGGCATGCACACTTGTATTTTCATTCCTGTCTGCCTCAAGCAGATGGAGAGGACGGAAGTCAGTGGAGAGCTGGGATGGAGACGTGATGAGCACTGGGTCATGATGAAAACTGTCTGAGCTCAAGGGAGAGGGCTGAACCAGGCTCAGCAAGGATTCCTAAAGAGCGACATACAGGGAACGCTCGAGAATCCATGTGTAAAGGCACTTCCTGTCGCCTGAGAAAACAGCTCCATGATGCCAGGGCCAGGTGATAGAGAGATGGCATGTTCCAGACAGAAAACGTGAAGATAAGAAATGGGAGAGAAGCAGAAGGCCAGGCTGTGTGGCAAGGGCCAAGATGGGGGTGCTGGTCCTTAGTGTGCCCTGGGCCCAAGGATCCTGTAAAAACCACAGGCCCAGGGTCCAAGGGGACTGAGCTTCAGCATGACATCAGAAGTTAACAAGAGGGCTTCCCTGGTGGCGCAGTGGTTGAGAGTCCGCCTGCCGATGCAGGGGACACGGGTTCGTGCCCTGGTCCGGGAAGATCCCACATGCCGCAAAGCGGCTGGGCCCATGAGCCATGGCCACTGAGCCTGCGTGTCCGGAGCCTGTGCTCCGCAATGGGAGAGGCCACAGCGGTGAGAGGCCCGCGTACCGCAAAAAAAAAGAAGTTAACAAGAAAGTCATGACATGTGATGGGGCTGAGGGAACACAGCCCTTCTGAGCAGACCACGGAGGTCCCTGTGAGTCTGTTATCCTGCTGCTGAAAGACCTCTGCGCATTTTCACACACCCCAGCTCTCTGCTTTCACTCTTTTTTTTGATTGATTTATTTATTTATGGTTACATCAGGTCTTAGTTGCAGCACGCGGGATCTTTCATTGCGGCGTGTGGGTTTTCTCTTCTCTAGTTGTGGTGTGCAGACTCCAGGGTGCATGGGCCCTGTAGTTGTGGTGCATGGGTTCCAGAGCGAATGGGCTCTGTAGTTTGTGGCACGCAGGCTGCCTAGTTGAGGTGCGCGAGCTCAGTAGTTGCGGCGAGTGGGCTTAGTTGCCCTGCAGCATATGGGATCTTAGTTCCCTGACCAGGGATCGAACCTGTGTCACCTGCATTGTAAGGCAGATTCTTTGTCACTGGACCACTCTTGGAAGCTGGGTCTCCTTGTTGAAGGACTGTCCTCAGGTTACTGGATTCTACTTTGCTGAAGCACACAGAGCCAGGGGTGCCTGAGATTTTTATATCCCACCAAGAACAGCCCTTTACCAATGACCAACGAATGCAGCAGCATCCATACCCCAGCTCCCTCGCTCCTTGATGGGATATCTCTACATTGTAACTTAGTATATTTTCTCTAGAGCATCCCTGTGAGAATGCGATACACTTACCTCTGTGGAAACCTTATTTGCTTGATACTGTAGCCTGCCGGGTCTTCCTCTTCAATACCACTTCCTGGGGTGAGGTGTCCCTGGGAGCCTCCCCTGGTGTTTGAGGTCAGCTGTCCTGAGTATCCTGTGAGTGCTGTATCTTCTAGATTTGTACAGTTATGGGATGGAGGTGGTGGCAGGTCGAAGTGCCACAACACTCCTTAAGTAAATCACTTTCACAAGGAAAATGATTTCACATTTTTCTAAGATGATACTTCTGAAGAAACCTGTCTCAGACAGCCCGTCTATAACAAACACTAAACGGCAGCAAAATAAGGAATAGGAACATTCACTCTTCATTATTCTATAAGAAAAAAAGAAATTCAAAAATATTTTTAGGGACGTCCCTGGTGGGGCAGTGGTTAAGACTCCGCGCTCCCAATGCAGGGGACGCGGGTTTGATCCCCGGTCGGGGAACTAGATCTGACATGCGTGCTGCAACTAAGAGTTCACATGCCACAACTAAGGAGCCTGCCTGCCGCAACTAAGACCCAGCACAACCAAATAAATAAATAAATATGTTTAAAAGATACTTTTAAAGCTATGCATACAAAGAATTTCACCTTTTCTTTTCAATAAAAATAAATTTAAAATTTTAGTAATATTAGATACTGTAGACGTGGAAAAGACTTTGTCCTCAAAGAAACCCATTTTCCCCAGGACTAGGGAAAGCTGTTTATCCTGGTTGACCTGAGATTTTCCCAATTTTAGCAGTGAAAATCCTATGTCCTGGAAATGAAGATAACCAGGACATCTGTTCACCTACCCAGGACGTCAACATTTCCTGGCAAGGCGCACAGAGCCCTAGAAGAGGAAGGAAGATGCTGACAGGGTATAGTGGAACCACAGGTGTTTAGAGCTGGTGGGGATTTCGGTGATTACAGAGCATTTTTAGGTAACAGATGAGGAAAAGGGGTCCAGACGTTCAGAAGAACTTGTTTCCCAGAAGGTTTGGCAATCGAGGAAAGCTCCTCTCTGCCTGGTTCTTCTAGATGAATAAAGCCAAGAATCAAACCCACAAAGATCTCATTTGTGGGGAATTTTCTACATCACATTCAACCCCCCAGATGTGTGGAGAATGACCCTTGCACTTTGACCCAAAGATGGCTGACCAGGTCAAATGTGCATGTTCTACCCGAGTCCACATCATAAAGGGATTAGCAACTGAATGCAAACCCACCCTGGCAGTTTGGCTCGCTGAAGAGAACGCTTGAGTTTTTGAGGCTGAACTTTCTGAGGAGACCACGTGGTTTTTTTCCCCTGAGGAAACCCTACACAAGAGCTCTTGTCATCTCGTGGGACCCTCTGAAGAGCCCGAGGAGGATGGAGTGACTGAAACCCCAGCTTATCCCTGTGGAAGAGAAGGGAAGAGGCCCAGGGCAGAAGCCCTGGAGTGTGGCCACCACAGAGCGTGTGGCCCAGTGCTTGGCCTGCCACGGGGCTCCCAAGCCAGAGGCCATTTAGGAACAAGCCCGGTATATTAGTTTCCTCGGGTTGCTGCGACCAATTACCAAAGCCTGGTTGGCTTAAAACAACAGAAATTAATTCTCTCACGATTCTGGAGACCAGAAGTCTGAAATCAAGATGTTGGCAAGGTTGGTTCCTTCTGGGGGCTCTGAGGGAGGGTCAGTTCTGTGCCTCTTCCAAGCCTCTGGTGGCTGTCAGCAGTTTTTGGCGTTCCCTGGCTTATAGCTCTGTGCCCCCCATCTCTACTTCCATCTCTACGTGGCCTTTCTGTGTCTCAAATCTCCCCCTCCTTTCTCTTATAAGGACACCAGTCATTGGATTTAGGCCCCACCCAGATAATCCAGGATGATCTCATCTTATGATCCTTAACCTGATTACATCTGCAAAGGCCCTATTTCCAAGTCAGTTCACATTCACAGGCTAGGACTTAGATATATTTAGGGGGAGGTACAATCAACCCATTCCACAAGGCAAGGGGGTAGGGAGAGCTCCAGTTGCCTGGTCTTCCACGAAAACATGCAGGAGTCCAGACACTCTGTCTCAGAAGTGTGGAGGCCCAAACAGTATATCCAGAAATGCCTGGAGCAACGGAAAACATCACTGTTACCGACGTGCGAGGCCAAGGAAAATGTGTGTCGGTTCCTGAAGAAGCACTTGGATAAGCAGAGAAAACAGTTGCATGAGCCGGAAGAGCAGGTGGACGGGATGCAGAAACAGCAGACCTGAGAGTGACAGCAAACAGCTGGGCATCCTCAGTGCCAGAGAGGGAAAGGCCTGAGGGTGGTCACTGTATGATTCAGACTGTCAGAGAACCAAGTGGGAGGTTCCCGTCTATTCCCTGAGACGCTCCTTTCAGGCACTTCCATCTGCCACCATGGCCACCATGACAATTGCACAGATCTAGAAGACACAGTGCTTACAGAAGGCTTGGAACAGCTGACCTCACACCCCAGGAGACAGGCACCTCACCCCAGGAGGAGGGAGGGGAGGCAGGACCTCCAGCAGAGGGTGACGTTTTCAGGATGCGAAGGACCAGTTGCTCTACTCTTCGGGAATAGAATGGATTCATTGAGAAATGAAAGATGGCGGGGGAGACAGTTTCCAGAAAGGCAGCTCAAAGTTTAGGAATTTGTTGGGGAAAAGGAAGGAGATGGAGCAGTGGCAGGAATTATGGTGAGGTTAAAGAAATGGGGCAATGGAGACCCCTGCCAGGACAGGAGCAAATGGTACAAGTTCCTAAAACCAGCACTGCCTCTTCTTGCCCAGCAATCTCCATCAGAGACGGGAGCAGGGCTGGTGTAAAAACAAAACAAAACAGAACAAAAATCATGCGACACGGAGAGAAAGAAAAGCTGTTCTCAAAAATCTGAATCCACCTGGTTTGAGACTAATAGGTTCACTGACAAAGGTTAGGGATTTTGTTCTTTTTCCTTTTTAATTAATTAATTAATTAATTTGGCTGCATCGGGTCTTAATTGTGGTGCACGGGCTTAGTTGCCCCACGGCTTGTGGGATTTTAGTTTCCCCTACCAGGGATCGAACCCATGTCCCCTGCACTGGAAGGCAGATTCTTAACCACTGGACCACCAGGGAAGTCCCTGTTCTTGTTTCTTCTGTTTTGTTCATGTTTTGCATTAGAAATGTTGCCTTTTTATCTTTCTGGAATCTATTTCTTGGAGGCCAAGAATATGCTAGAGAAATACCCTATAATGGACAGATACCTAGGATGTGGTATGGGTAAATTCATCCCTGTGTCTCTACCTTCTAACACAACATCCAAAAAAGCGATCAAAACATGTTTTTAGTTTGATTGAACGTAAGGAAATTTATCCAAGGGCAATGATGGATTTGCCCATTGGGGTACCGTTCTCTCCATCTGTAGGCACCTCCTTGGCCTGGAGATAATGGTGACATGTCTCACAAAAACAGAGGGACTACAGGTTGTTGACCTAAATTTCCAATTACAATTTTTACTTTTGGGGGGTATCATTCATGCAAAAGCGTGGAGCAAATCCCAGAGAAATTTCCAGTGGGCCCTGGAGACTCCCAGATGATTATGGATCAATGGCGAATGTTAGAGTAGGAAGAAGACCAAAGGAGAGCCTGGATCACCTCACATTTGTGTATTGGACAGGATCCCATCTCCAGTTCCTTTGGCCCCTGCTGCCTGACCCAGTGTCTCTGAGTCTGGAGAGACGCTCAGCCTGGGCTCTTCCAGGAGGGAACACACACAGGAACACCTGGGATAGGCAGGGACTGGACTTGGAAGTCTTGTTCAGAGACACAGGCTGTGTGTGGATCTATACATCACAGATGGTTGATGCTGTTTATTTATTTTTTTGCTTCCATATGGGCCTGTCTGATTTGTGTGGCAAATCAGAAGAAGAGAGGACTACCATTTTGAGAGGAACAGTAAGACAGTGAGGCTGATTGAGCCTAGAAAGAGGGCGGGTCCACTCAGATTTCAGAGATAAAGTCCTCTGTCATTCATCCACTGTAGAGGGTGTTTGGGGAAAGGTAGGTCACGGCTACAGCACTGAACTGAGATGAGATCAGCATGGTGTGGGAGCAGGAAGTCATCCATGGGGCAGAGCACCACGTGCGTGTGGAGGACGTTCAGCTCCAGGTCAGAAACCCACAATCACGGGCTGCCAAGTTTGCATTTCTCAGCAACAGTGACGTCCCGTGAAGGTGCTTCTCTAATGGGGTGAACGAAGGGTGGAAAAGGGTATTTCCAACTCGAATAAGATGAAGATGGACATACTCCAGAGCATCACAGGAAGTGTCCGTGCTGACCCACAATAGAGAGAGGGCTGGCATTCCCGGTGTGGGCCAGAGGCTGTGTTGGGCCACAGCAAATGTGCAAGAAGCGTGGAGCTAGAGAATGCTGCCTTTCCAGAATAGATGCACCAGCCAATGTATGTTCCCTCTTTTTTCTGTTCATAAAGAAAAACAAAAACAGAGGAGGGAGTGTGTTTTGGAAGGATTATTCTGGAAAGAGGATGGTAGTTACGTTTATCAAAATTCTTCCAATGACACACGTTGCATTTTTCAAATGGAGATAAAATTCACATACCACGTTAAATTGTACAGTTCAGTGGTTTTAGTCTATAAACAAGGTTGTGCAACCATCGTGACTAATTCCAGAACACTTCATCACTCCGTAAGGAAACCCCACACCCCTCCTATTCCCCTCCTCCCTTCAACCCCAGCAGCCAGTAATCTACTTTCTGTCTGGATGGATTTGCCTGTTTGGTACATTTCATATAAATGGAATCCTACTAAATGTGGCCTTTTGTGTCTGGCTTCTGTCATTTAGTGTAAGGGTTTCAAAGTTCATCCACGTTGTGGCATGAATCAGAACTTTATGGCTTTTATTGCCAAATAACATTCTCTTGTATTAATATACCACTTCATTCTCTTAACAGCCTTTCAAAGAGCAAAAATTTTTAATTTTTAACCAAGTTCCAACTATTAATCTTTGCTTTTGTGGATGTGCTTTCAGTGTTCTTAGCTAAGAAATCTCTAACCCAAGATCACCGTGGTTACCTCTATGTTTTTCTTCTAGATATTTTATCATTTTAAGATTTATCCTATTCTTGGATACTCCCTCTCCATATGTATTGCTTCAAGTGGTTTATTTCCTCTTTGTTTTTGTTTCATTTTTTTCTAATTTTGGAGGAGGGCAGCATTCTCAGCTCTATGAGATCAGACATCTCTGTCTGTTTAGTTCACTTATCTCCCCCAACAGCTGGAAATATTACCTGGCACATGGTGGAGACACGATATTTGATGAATGAATGAATAATTTCTGAATTTCCCTCTCCCATCTGCCAGAAACACTTCTGCTTCCTCATCTTACTTGGTAAGAACATCTTCTACTTCGTATTCTTCTTCCTACACAATGGACTGCATTGTTCTAGGTGTTAGACATCCTCCCTGTCCTTGAGTTCATAATGACAGAAAGGCCTACAGAAGAAGGAACATATCCAGATTACTAAGAGAGAAAAGACGTTAGAAGGTATATCAAAAATACTTTCTACACTAGGCATTGTTGTTGTTGCAGAAGACAGATTTATTTGATCCAGATTATTTCAGAGTTATAAGCTAAGCCTTTCCTATTAACAATATGGGCCTTTAGGCATTAGAGAATTAGCTAAATTGAAACTGCAATGAATCAGAAAAACAAACAACCCAATACAAAAATGGGCGGAAGATCTAAATAGACATTTCGCCAAAGTAGACATACAGTTTGCCAAGAAATAGATGAAAAGATGCTCAACATCACTAATCATTAGAGAAATGCAAATCAAAACCACAATGAGGTATCACCTCACACCGGCTGGAATGGCCATCATCAAAAAATCTAGAAACAATAAATGCTGGAGAGGGTGTGGAGAAAAGGGAACCCTCCTACACTGCTGGTGGGAGAGTAAATTGATACAGCCACTATGGAGAACAGTATGGAGGTTCCTTAAAAAACTAAAACTAGGGCTTCCCTGGTGGCACAGTGGTTAAGAATCCGCCTGCCAACACAGGGACACGGGTTCAAGCCCTGTTCCAGGATATCCCACATGCCGCAGAGCAACTAAGCCCATGCGCCACAACTACTGAGCCTGCACTCTAGAGCCCTCAAGCCACAACTACTGAGCCACGTGCCACAACTACTGAAGCCTGCGCGCCTAGAGCCTGTGCTCCACGACAAGAAAAGCCCCTGCAATGAGAAGCCCACACACCGCAACGAAGAGTAACCCCTGCTCGCTGCAACTAGAGAAAGCCTGTGCACAGCAACAAAGACCCAAAGCAGTCAAAAATAAATACATAAATAGATAAATTTTTTTTTTAAAAAACCTAAAAATAGAACTACCATATGACCCAGCAATCCCACTACTGCGCATATACCCTGAGAAAACCATAATTCAAAAAGAAACACACACAAAGACATGTACCACAATGTTCATTGCAGCACTATTTACAATAGCCAGGACATGGAAGCAACCTAAGTGTCCATCATCGGATGAATGGATAAAGAAGATGTGGCACATATATATACAGTGGAATATTACTCAGCCATAAAAAAGGACTGAAATTGAGTTATTTGTAGTGAGGTGGATGGACCTAAAATCTGTCAGAGCAAAGTTAAGTCAGAAAGAGAAAATATTGTATGCCAACGCACATATATGGAATCTAAAAAACGGTACTGATGAACCTAGTGGCTGAGCAGCAATAAAGACGCAGATGTAGAGAACGGACTTGAGGACACAGGGGAAAAGGGTAAGCTGGAAAAAAAAAAAAAAAAGGGGCAGCAGGGAAGAAGAGAGAGAGT
>NW_020173040.1:5651160-5659937 GCF_003031525.2 Neophocaena asiaeorientalis asiaeorientalis
ATAGGGAGGGTGGGAGGGAGGCTCAAGAGGGAGGGGATATGGGGATGTATGTATACATGTAGCTGATTCGCTTTGCTGTTCAGCAGAAACTAACACAACATTGTAAAGCAATTATACTCCAATAAAGATATATAAAAAAAACTGCAATGAGATATCATTCCCCATCTATCAGAATGGCTTAGATGAAAAATAGTGACAACACCAGATGGTGGCAAGGATGCGGAAAAGATGGATCGCTCAGACCTTGGTGGTGGTGAGTTTGCAAAATGGTACAGCCACTGGGGACCTGGTAAGAGAAAGTCCAGCGGTATAGCAAAGGCAGAATCCAGGTGCCCTTTCTGCGAGGACTAACCCCCAAGAGCACAGACCCCAGGAAAAAGGAGGTCCCCAGACCTCGATCACAAGGCAACACCTAGGTTTCAGAAAAGCTCAGTGAATAGAGTGGGCAGCAGGTCGACCTGATGGTTCTGGGCAGAGCCAGTAGGTGAGGTCAAGAGGTCCCAGCAGTGGGCAGAGAACCAGGGGGCAGGGAGCTGGGAGGCCCTGATGGACACTTCTTATAGTGCAAACACATGTTCAAGGTCCTATAAGGATTCTAATTCGAGTACTCAGCCCTGCTGCACTTGTACATGCTGGCTTTATACAACAGTCTTAAGAATAAAAAACGGGACCTACATGTGCTGTCCTTCCTCCACTGGTCATTATCACAGGGATACAGACTCTGTCCCATGAGAGCTAGAAAAGACCATTGCAAGTTTCGTTTTTGTTTTTTGCGGTACGCGGGCCTCTCACTGTCGCGGCCTCTCCCGTTGCGGAGCACAGGCTCCGGACGCGCAGGCTCAGCGGCCATGGCTCATGGGCCCAGCCGCTCCGCGGCATGCGGGATCTTCCCGGACCGGGGCACGAACCCGTGTCTCCTGCATCGGCAGGCGGACTCTCAACCACTGCGCCACCAGGGAAGCCCATAAGTAATGATTTAACATTAAACTGGGAACATTCCATTCTCTTTATCCTATCCTTCCGTACCCACTCTCCACTCAGGGAGCAGGGAGGGCCTCTATGTATCCTGCTTCTAGGGGGGAATAGAAAGTACCTTTAGATAGAGAGATTACATATAGACACTTGGAAGATTCAGCCTTTACTGAAAGTTTGAAAGAATTTTCTAGGCATTCTAGGATCTAGACTACAAAAATACAAAGCCAAGCCTGGAGGGCTGAGGGGAGTTTTTACTTCCCTTTGGGTACCTAACATTCATGATGACCTAACAGTGATCTTCTTACCTGCAAGGGTTCCGAACGTGTCACCCCAAACATGTCATTTTGGCATATTGATTACTTTTAATTAAAGGTCCTTGAGAAACAGCCAGTGCAAGAAAGGCAATCTGACCCTCCTTTGCCCCCTGAAAGCAGAAGATAAATCTCCCATGTGAAGTTGCCCTCCTGTACCAGGAGGATAGAAATTATCCTCATCACAAGAGACAGGGAATTTAGGGCTGAGAAAGCTGTATAAAGATACCTTGTTACTTTTTCACCGTCTTACTATTCCGGGCCTAAATTTCTTTGTTCTGTCAATTCTTCACAAATGTATTGTTTCTTTATCTGAAAGGAATAAAAGCTTCCTGCTCTGGTCACTTGAGTCTCATATTTTATGGGGGTCCCATTTATACAACCATAATTCAATTTGTTTGTCTCCTGTTAATCTGTCCTTCTATTACAGGGGGTGGATCTCAGTCAAGGACCTAGAAGCATGGAGGGAAAATTATTTTTCCTTCTCTGTGCACCCAAAAATGAAGTGAGAGTTTGAACAGAGAGCAGAAGAGGAGATTCAGAATGGGCAAGACCGGAGTGTAGATGTAGGTGGGTCCATGGTCATCTCACAGAATACTAACCCTGGTATAGACATATGTGTGGGCATCCCAGTGGGGCTTGTGCCCTCTTTATAACAAAGTTCACCACCTAAACAGGAGGTCAGCCATGGTCAGGGTGGTCCTGAGGAAACAGCAAGAGCCCCCCAGTTCCCAGGGGGATGCGGAAATGCTGAGAGAGCTGGCGGCTGTGAAAGGTGTGGGGCCACAGCAGGGATGACCACGGGAGACTTTGTACCAAAGATGGGGAACATAGACCTGAATAGCCAATACCAGCACCCTCAATACCAGCACCCAGTGTCTGATCCTGGCTCAGTACAACACCCAGTGTTTGATCCTGGGTCAATAGAGCACCCAGTGTCTGATCCCAGGTAAATACCAGCACCCAGTGTCTGATCCCAGGCCAATACAGCATCCAGTGTCTGATCCGGGTTAATACAGCACCTAGTGTCTGATTCCAAGTTTGCCAACACAACAGAAGGAGGTAAGGACAGAAGATGGCACAGATAGGGGAAGCAGCCCCTGCCAAGATACCCCTTGGTCCCCTAGAAATTAGACCACCTGCAGGGAGCTGAAAAGTGGAGTGAAATGAGGAGAGTCTCAGATTTGATCTGAAAGATACTAACTTTTAAAGCAGAGTTGAGTGAAAGAACAAGAGTTTTCTACCATCTACCGAACTAAGCTGAGTCCAGTCTCAAAAAAATAAAGTTGTATTCACATGCAAAAGAGGTATGGCTGTACCTTGTTGACGTGCCGCAGTGACAGCAGTGGAAACTTGAACGAGGAACTGTCTGGCAGCCACGAAAATGATCCACATGAAAAGGCTGGAGCAGCCTGCCTGAATGTGGGCATAGCCGTGAGGTGAGCAAAGAACTCCAGATTGTCTGTTCATTTTGGAGGCAGTGCCGTGTGGCTTTGTGTGCACCCAGCCAGCGAGTACAAGGGAGGTGTGGATAGGGAATTCAGGAACACCAGATTTCGGGGATTTCCTAGACGGAAGATGCTAAGCCCAAGGTGTGTCTCTAGGAAAAAGAGGTAGGATGACCACTGACTGTGGTCATGTTCTCTCTCGTTCAAGAGGCCCCAGCACTGAACGGACTAACGGATACCCCCTCAGATTTCCAGCCTTTGAGAAGATCTGTAGCGGTGTTTGACCATCAACCCAAAGCGATGGCAGGTGTCACCCTGGAGCCCATGCAGACTTGTCCAGGATGTGTGAGGTCCCATCTGGGAAGCAGGCAAAGCGAGGCTGCAGGACTTGGACAACCTGCTTTTCCCTCTGTGTCTCAGCATCTCTAAGAACACAACCAGATTAATAGCGCAGGCGTGGGGAGGGTTGTCGAGGAAGGGGGCCCAAGTCCAAACAGCACAGCAGAAAGGGGTATCCCTCCTCCAGGGATGCATGTGTGCCTGTGTGTGTCTGTGCATGTGTGTGTGTGCACGTGTGTGTGTGTGTGTGTGTGTGTGTGTGTGTGTATGGCAGGGGGCTGGAGGTTGTGAAGCAGAGGACTCCCTCCCCTGTCTTCCAGACTGCCTCCCCTCTTCTTTTTTTTTCTTTTTTTCTCTTTATTTATTTATTTATTTCATTTTTGGCTGCGTTGGGTCTTCGTTGCTACACGTGAGCTTTCTCTAGTTGCGGTGAGCGGGGGCTACTCTTCCTCGTGGTGCGCGGGCTTCTCACTGCGGTGGCTTCTCTTGTTGTGGAGCACAGGCTCCTGGCTCACGGGCTTCTGTAGTTGTGGCGTGTGGGCTCAGTAGTTGTGGCGCATGGGCTTAGTTGCTCAGCGGCATGTGGGATCTTCCCGGACCAGGGCTCGAACCCATGTCCCCTGCATTCGCAGGTGGATTCTTAACCACTGCGCCACCAGGGAAGCCCCCCCTGCTTCTAAAGACAGCCCAGCAATGAACTGGAACTTGCTGACCCCGACTGCTCTGTTTCTGGAAGGAGAAGAGAGGAACATTCTTTTCACCCTGTTCCAGAAACACTAGACTAGCAGCTCGGCCCATTTTTACTAGATATACCGTCAGAAGGGCAAACCCTCACTGCCGACCCAAAGTGTTCTCACCCAGCCCTTCCCTCGTATTCTTCACTAGGCCGAACTCTGAAGGACTTTGGAGGTCTCCGAAGTCCCAGTCACGTATTTTAGCCATTGTGCAGTGTGGTCCCGTCTATTTGTCCAGCCTCGTTTCTCCTCCTTTGCGTCATCCTGTTTCCCAGTCCCACCTGACTGCTTGTGCCTACCTGTATTCCTCTGCTCTGCCTGCCGCATCGGAATACCACCAACTGGGTGGCTTCAACAACAGAAATGTATTATTCTCACAGTTCCGGAGGGTGGAAGGCCAAGGCCAAGGTGCTGGCAGGGCTGGCTCCTGGTGAGACCTCTCTTCCTGGCCTGCGGATGGCTGTCTTCTAGCTGTACCCTCACATGACCTTCCCTCTGTGTTCCTTCGGGGAGAGAGATCTCTGGTGTCTCTTCCTCCTCTTATAAGGACACAGTCCTATAGGATTAGAACCCTACCCTATGACCTGATCTAACCCGATTGCCTCCCTTAAGTTCCTATCTCCAAATACAGTCACGTGGGGAGTTAGGGCTTCAACATATGAATTTGGGGAGGCACAATTGGGTCCCTAACACTGAATGCATTTCTGCTTTCTTGCCTTTTTTCCCCTCTTTTTCTTTTCTTTTCTTTTTTATTTTCTGGCTGCACGGTGTACAGGTTGAGGGATCTTAGTTCCCCGACCAGGGATCAAACCCACACCCTTAGCAGTGAAAGCGCAGAGTCCTAACCACTGGACCACCAGGGAATTCCCTCTGTTTTCTTGCCTTTGCTCATCCCAGGCCTCCAACTGTCTGCTCTCTCTACCCCCATCCCGACTCTCTAGCTGCCAAAATCCAGACCGATTTCCATCGGTTCCCTGACCCTCCTGACCCAAGGGATGTCTCCCGTTTTTACCCTCCATTGCACTGGGAGTCTCTAAGGACATGCAATTTCTGTCTCGATTCCTGAAATTTGTGGACTTATATTTGTTCCCACCTTTTACTGTGAGCGACCTGCGAGGAATGCACACGTTTTATTGCATTTTTAACCATCACGGCACCTGACATTGGTTGCTCAATAAATATTTACTGAACTTAATCAAAAAGGTGGAGACATGCTACTGCTGAGAGTATTCATTCAAAAGAATGAGTGTATCATCTCCGTTAGCCATCCTTGTGTACATTTTCCCATGATGAGCCCGTGATGCTGTGTTGCAATGTGTCTAGCGCTATGAGTTTCCTATGGCGATCGTAACAAATCACCACACGCATAGCGGTTTATTATACTCTAAGAGTCCTGGAGGTCAGAAGTCCAAATCCAGTCTCACTGGGCTGAAACCAACGTGTCCGCCAACGGGTTCCTTCAGGAGGTTCCAGGGAGAATCCGTTCCTTGCCTTTTTCAGCTTCTACGGGGCTGCCTGCATTCCTTGGCTCAAGACCCCTTCCTGCAGTAACTCCAGCCTCTTATTTGCCCTGTCACGTCTCCAACTACCAATTCTGATCCTCCTGCCTCCCTTGTATAGGATTCGTGATTCCACTGGGTCCACCCACATAATCTAGGGTCATCTCCCATCTCAAGATCCTTCACTTAATCTCATCTGTAAAGTGTCTTTGACCACGTAAAGTGACCTATTCGCAGGATCCAGGAATTAGGATGAGGGCCTCTTTGGGAGGTCATTGTTCAGCCGACCACACCCCCAAGGGAAGAACAGTCTCATTCAATCAGAAGCGCTGTGGTCATCAACAAGCAGTCATGTTACAGTATGTTCTGTTCTCAGTGTAGCTTTGCAACAGGCCGAGGAGTAGGGACAGGCATCCTCCCTGTCTGTCTCTCCGGACAGTCAGGCCTGCCGCACTTGGGTGTTCTCTACTCCACATTCTTGTACTCCGTGGTTTTCGGGTATAAAAGACGGTAACACAAGGCTGCTCTGCAGATGCAAGGAGGTGATGCCTGCAGGCAATGCTCCATACACCTGCTTCATGTCGTAAAATCTGTTTCACGTCATTCATGTACCGCTCCGTCAACCCCGCTGTTTCACGCGTCCTCCGCTCACGTACCTATGACACCTGCAAGTGCTGAATTTGATCGTGATTAAGTAGGCTCCGTGATGGAAGCCATGTTTCCTCCACTGGCCGACTTAAATGAGGGCCTCCTGAGTTCCAAATGCAAATGACTCACGTTTGACTGATATGCATACAATTCAGGCATGTCTTGTTTCACTGTCATTTTCAAGGTCGATGGAAACTCCCATCAAACAGACACACACACACACACACACACGCACACACGCACACACACACACACACACACATTTACCCCGGGACGCTTGGTTCTTCTAAGTCATCAAACATTGAGTGACCCCGCCGCCCCATGAGGACACGACCTGGGCAGCTGGTGAGGGCCCTGAAGGAATGGAGAAGGGGTCGTTGCTACCCTGGTGGCTCCGCAGCCCCTCTGCAGCCTCCAAGCCCAGGCTCGTGCCTTCTAGCTGGTCTTCCACACTGTGGCTCACAAAATGTCTATTTAAAAGGGCAAATCTGATTGACGCCTTTCTTCCGAAAACCCTCCACGCTTCCCCCACGGGACAGTCCACGCTCTTTCACGTGGCATTCAAGGTCTGCCTGTAAGGCCCTGCCCATCCATCACTCCAGCTTCATGGCCAACTCTTGCCTCCCTCGCCCACTGGACTGCCCTCTGCTGCTCTTGAAGCAGCCTTCATGCCTTTGACTACGCAGCAACTTTGCTTCTGATGCCCTTGCCCTTAACTAATGACCTTCCAAACTTAGCTCAGGAAGCCTTCTGTGGCCCCCCAGCCTGACGAGGCATTCCTGCTCCATGCTCACACGTGGGGCAGGGGCCGCTTTGCATGGACACAGCTGCATGGTTCCCTTAAGGACAGTGACTGCCCCACTCGATTCTGTTATCTCCAAAGCCTCATACAGTGTTTGGCACCCAGTAGGAGAACTGGATTGAAAAGAATTCAAGAAACGTGCATCCCAGCCGAAGGAGTTAAGCTACCCTGTCCTAAGCTCTCTTAAAGGTGTGGGCTTAGCTCCCTGATATCGGTAAAGCAGCCCATAGATGCTGCAGTTTATAAAAATCTCCCTTGGTGGCAGTAAACTGTTAAGCCAACAAGTCCAGAGCTTTAGAAACTCCCAGAAAAGGACAAAAGTGACGGAAGCTGGTATTCATTACTCACCACCAACATTTGTTTTCCAACCAAACGGGATTCTTGATTAATGGTTTTGTAAATCATTTGGGAAATATATAAAAACAAATTAACGTGATGTTCTCTGATTCCCAAATCCCTGCCAGCCATCGTCCGTAACATCACCATCAGGCATCTGACGAGCATCTCTCCTCTTTGCCCAACACTTTGGAGTCATGGGGAGAAATTCAACAACCTGATTTGAAGCAACAGTCTCGATGAAGGACACATTTGATGTCACTGATCCCAGGAAGACACAGAACAGTCACCATCTCCTGCCTGAAGGCTGATGTGTAATTCCAGAGAGCTATTTTATTTATTTCTTCATTTCCTCTATTCCCTGCCCTCAAATGGCTTTGGAAAAACAAAAAGATAAATTTTCCTACCAAGATTTGACTCAACTGATGTATAAGGCAATCAACAACCAGTGAAGATTTCTTATAATAAATGTGCAACAACAGCTACCTCTTGTTGACACTAAATGTGCTGTAATTTATCCCTAACAGTATCCCAGTGCGGTAAGGACCATATTCGCATTTTACGGATGTGAGAGCTGAGGCTCAGCTTTACCGAGTAAAGCCAAGTAAGTGACGGAGGCATGATTTGAACTTGGGACAGCTCTGACTTCGAAACCATGCTCTGAGCTGCTGCATGCCGCGTCCGAGTCCACAAACTCTGCCCCTTAATCCATGAATTGATTCAGATAATCCTAGCATCCAGAGGTCATCTGACCCCATCACCTTTCTCACTACCCACAGCATCTCTGCTAAAGCAGCAAGCTCATTGCCTCCCACGGTGGCTGGATCCAGCTCTGCTCAGCAAACGTTGTGAGCCAAGCCTTTCCCAGGTTGAGTTCAAATCTACTATCGCTCCTCCCATTAGTACTAGTTTTGACCTCTGGGATCTCACAGAACCATCTTTCACAAGACGGCCCTTGGGAAGACTGAAGACATGATCCACTGTCCCGGGCTGTATCAGGACACAGGACTGAGCCCAGGGAAGAAGCTGAAATTAGAGAAGGGACTGATCTTGAGTATGTCAGTTACACCCAGCATTGTTGCTACTCCACGTAAGGTCTTGAGCCAACATCCAAATTCTCCATCTGCCAAATGGAGCTGAACTTAGACTTTTTCTCCCCTGGGGACTAGGAGAGGAATGGCTACTCTCATAATGGTCGTCCAGAGACACACTGAGTGATAAGGATGGGCCCTAGCAGGGTGAGATGCTACAACAGTGGGGTCAGTCGCTGGGCCTGTCCCATCCCTCACTGCATCCAGAGGGAGCCTCATGGAAACTCAGTGGCCAGACGTAATTAGTGGTTCCCAAGCCCTGTTCCTATCTGACAAGGCTAGGCTCCCCATCTTAGAGGTGATGGTTGTGTTTTGGTTTGACTCTTCCCCTGTTCCTTTCTCTTCTCTTGCTATTGTGGTTAGTGAAAAAGAGTTTAGTACAGGGTACAGCAAACTTCCTCTGCAAAGGGCCAGAGAGTAAATATTTTAGGCTCTGTGGGCCATACAGTCTCTGACACAATGACTCAACTCTTCCATTGTAGCAAGAAAGCAGCCATAGACATAGGCATAGGTCAATGGGTGTGGTGGCATCCAACAAAACTTTCATTTTAGAAACTGAAATTTTAATTATATATATATATATATATATATATG
>NW_020173040.1:5660065-5669143 GCF_003031525.2 Neophocaena asiaeorientalis asiaeorientalis
ATATATATTTTTTTTTTTTTTGGGCATGCAGGATCTTCCCTGACCAGGGATCAAACCCACGCCCCTTGCAGTGGAAGTGGAGTCTCAACCACTGGACCACCAGGGAAGTCCCATTATTGTATATAATTTTAATGTCAACAATATTACTTGATTTTTTTCAAATATTTAAAGATTTAAAAATCACGTAAAGATTGCCAGCCATGCAAAAATAGACAGAGGATTATACTGGGTCCATGGGCCATAGTTTTCAGATCCTTGGTCTAGGATGTTTACTGATCCCAAGTGTAGCTGGGCTGAGAGACTCTAGACCACATGATCTCCCAAATGTTTGACCCCAGACTCTGAATCTGGGCCATGTGCAATTTATATCCCAATGACTCTTCTGGAAATAATGTGTATCCTGGCTCCACATGGCTCCTTCCCCTGCAGCTCCATTTCTCTGCCGAGGGCCGTGCCAAGTCCAACATCAATTGCTTCATCGCATCCGTTTGCATCTGAAATTTGTGGTGTCACTCCTTGGAAGGCTTGGCCTGCACAAGAGGAATATTTGACAGCTGCCTGGAGCTTTGACTCATCAGTGAAAAAGGGCCTAGGGGAAGAAATATGATTAAGAGGAAACGTGAAGGTTTAGGGACAATAGCAATTTGACAGGAAAACGGGCACTTGGGGAAGCAGGAGTGAACCAAGAGTTGGGATGGGCCATTGAGTTGGATCAGTTGAGGACTCAGTAGTTCTTCCTGGAGCTGAACACTGATCTCTTCCCATCGTAAAAAGATTTCTTAAACTTAATGTACCGTTTTTTGGCGCTGTGATGTGAGAGTTTTTGGTTGCAGCAAGTTGTTTTCCTAATCTGGAATTGGATGTTTTGTGTTCTGCTAAATATTGTTATTTCTTTTAAATGCTTTGTTTGTTTTAGGAAAGTCCCAGGGCTCTTGTTCCTGTTTGCATGTTGACTTGTTCGCCAAAACTGCTCCGTTGAATTCTGTTCTTTCCTGCTTTCTGTGCTGCCTGGGAAAAGGAAGACCACACGGTTAGGGTGGAAATAGCAGGGACCTGAGTTGGAAGACAGGGGGTATCACTAACCAACAGGTCAACAGATTCACCTTCACTGTTCATTGTTTCATACCCAGGAATAGGTATAAACTTCCCCAGGCACTGCATCATGAAGGTGGGTGAGAGGTACAGAGTATTTACAAGTGTCAGGTCTTACTGCTCATGGAAAAAAATCCAAGGTACTTTTGCCAATCACGTTCTGACCCACAACTCTGAGGAAGGAAATGAGACAAGTTTCCAAGTTGTCAGCAAAGTGATTACATGAACCACACGTTGGAGCCATTGTAAATATGTATCAGTTCACAGATTATGGGAGACGTTGAAGGGCTCTCAGTACATATGATTTCACTTATACTAGGTATCAAGTATAATCAAATTTAAAAAGACAGAAAGTAGAATAGTGGTGACCAGGAGCTGGAGGAAGAAGGGAAAGGGCAGTCAGTGTTAAACGGGTACAGAGTTTCACTTTGGGAAAATGAAGTTCTGGAGATGGATGCTGATGACGGATGCACAGTAAGGTGAAGGTACTTAATGCCACTTAAAAATGGATAAAAAGGTAAATTTTATGTTTTGTATATTTTACCACACTGAAAACATTACTCATTAACAAAAGAAATACAAAACATACACTCAAAAACCTCTAAAACATTGTTGAAAGAAATTATAGAAGACCTAATAAATGGAAAGACATCCCATGTTCATGGGTTGGAAGACTTAATATTATTATGATGGCAATACAAATTGATCTACAGAATTAGAACAAAAAATTTACAATTTGTAAGGAAACACAAAAGACCTCGAGCAGCCAAAGCAATCTTGGGAAAGAAAAATGGAGCTGGAGAAAGCTGGCGCCCTGACTTCAGACTATACTACAAAGCTACAGTAATCAAAACAGTATGGTACTAGCACAAAAACAGAAATATAGATCAATGGAACAGGATAGAAAGTCCAGAGATAAACTCACACACCCATGGTCACCTAACCTATGACAAAGGAGGCAAGAATATACAATGGAGAAAAGCCAGTCTCTTCAATAAGTAGTGCTGGGAAAACTGGACAGCTACTTGGAAAAGAATGAAATTAGAACATTCTCTAACACCATACACAAAAGTAAACTCAAAATGGATTAAAGACCTAAATGTAAGACCAGATACTATAATACTCTTTGAGTAAAACATAGGCAGAACACTCTCTGACATAAATGGCAGCAAGATCATTTCTGATCCTCTTCCTAGAGTAATGAAAATAAAAACAAAAATAAACAAATGGGACCTAATTAAACTTAAAAGCTTTTGCACAGCAAAGGAAACCATAAACAAAATGAAAAGACAACCCACAGAATGGCAGAAAACATTTGCAAATGAAGTGACCCACAAGGGATTAATCTCCAAAATATACAAACAGCTCATGCAGCTCAATATCAAAAAAACAAACAACACAATCAAAACCTGGGTGGAAGATCTAAATAGACATTTCTCCAAAGAATACATACAGATGGCCAAAAAGCACATGAAAAGATGCTCAACATCACTAATTATTAGAGAAATGAAAATCAAAACTACAGTAAGGTATCACCTCACACCAGTCAGAATGGCCGTCATCAAAAAATCTACAAACGATGAATGCTGGAGAGGGTATCGAGAAAAGGGAACCCTCCTAAACTGTTGGTGGGAATGTAAACTGGTACAGCCACTATGGAGAACAGTATGGATGTTCCTTAAAAAACTAAACATAGAATTACCATATGACCCAGAAATCCCACTCCTGGGCATATATCTGGAGAAAACCATAATTCGAAAAGATACATGCACCCCAACCTTCATTGCAGCACGATTTACAAGAGCCAGGACATGGAAGCACCTAAATGTCCATTGACGGATGAATGGATAAAGAAGATGTGGCACATATATACAATGGAATATTACTCAGCCATAAAAAGAATGAAATAATGCCATTTGCAGTGACATGGATGGACCTAGAGGTTGTCATACTGAGTGAAGTAGGCCAGACAGAGAAAGACAAAAGACAATATGATATTGCTTCTATGTGGAATCTCAAAAAATGGTACAAATGAACTTATTTACAAAACAGAAATAGAGTCACAGATGTAGAAAACAAACGTATGGTTACCAAGGAGTAAAGTGGGGGGAGCAATAAATTGGGAGACTGGGATTGACATATACACACTACTATATATTAAAGGGATAACTAATAAGAGCCTACTGTATAGCACAGGGAACTCTACTCAATATTCTGTAATGACCTGTATGGGAAAATAATCTAAAAAAGAGTGGATATATGTATATGTATAACTGATTCACTTTTCTGTACAGCAGAAACTAACACAACATTGTAAATCAACTATACTCCAATAAAAATTAAGTTTAAAAAACCCTATAAAACATTGTTGAAAGAAATTACAGAAGACCTAATAATTGGAAAGACATCCATGCTGGTGGATTGGAGGACTTGATATTGTTAACATGGCAATACAGAGAGATCTGCAGATTCAGTGCAGTCCCTATCAAAATTCTACTTAGCTTCTTTGCAGACATTGACAAGCTGATTCTAAAATTTATATGGAGGGGGGTTCCCTAGTGGCCTAGTGGTTAGGATTCTGGACTTTCACTGTCATGGTCCAGGTTCAATCCCTAGTTGGGGAACTGAGAAAAAAATGTATATGGAAATTCAAGGGACTCAGATTAGTTAAAATATCTTTAAAAAGAAGGACAAAATTGGAGGACTCATATTCCTAATTTCAAACTTACTGCAAAACTATAATCATGGAGAAGCCAGTGTGGTACTAGCATAAGGTTAGACATATATAGATAAATAAGCTTGAACTGAAAGTCCAGAAATAAACCCTCACATTTACAGTCAATTGATTTTCCACAAGAGTGACAAGACAATTCAATGGGAATGAATAGTCTTTTCAACAAATGGTACTGGACAACTCTATATCCACATGCAAAAGAAAAAAGTTGGACCTCACTCCTTATGCAAAATTTAACTTAACATGGATCAAAGATTAAATGTGAGGGCTTCCCTGGTGGCGCGGTGGTTGAGAGTCCACCTGCCGATGCAGGGGACGAGGGTTCGTGCCCCGGTCCGGGAGGATCCCACATGCCGCGCAGCGGCTGGGCCCATGAGCCGTGGCCGCTGAGCCTGCGCGTCCGGAGCCTGTGCTCCGCGGCAGGAGAGGCCACGACAGTGAAAGGCCCGCGTACCGCAAAAAAAAAAAAAAAAAGATTAAATGTGAGAGCTAAAATAAAACCCCATACACTGCTGGTGGGACTATAAAATGGTGCAGGCACTTAGGAAAACCGTTGGGCAGTTCCTCAAAAGGCACACAGCAATTCCAGTCCTAGAAATATACTCAAGAGAAATACAAACATGTATCCACACAAAAACTGGTGCAAGAATATTCATAACAGCCAAAAGTGAAAACAACCCAAATGTCAGTAAACTGGTGAATGGATAAATAAAATTTTGTGGTATATCTATACAATATAATATTATTCAATCATAAAAGAAAAGAAGTACTGATTCAAGATACAACATGGATGAAACTTGAAAACATTATTCTAACTCTATTGTATTCTAAATAAAAAAAGACCACATATATTTTATTTCAGTAGCATAAAATACACAAAATAGACAACTCTAAATCTTTTTTTTTAAATAAATTTATTTATTTTTGGCTGTGTTGGGTCTTCGTTGCTGCACGCAGGCTTTCTCTAGTTGCAGCGAGCAGGGGCTACACTTCATTGCGGTACGAGGGCTTCTTATTGTAGTGGCTTCTCCTTGTTGAGGAGCACTTGCTCTAGGTGTGTGGGCTTCAGTAGTTGTGGCACACGGGCTCCACAGTTGTGGTTTGTGGCCTTACTTGCTCCACGGCATGTGGGATCTTCCTGGACCAGGGCTCGAACCCCTGTCCCCTGCATTGGCAGGCGGATTCCTAACCACTGCACCACCAGGGAAGTCCAACAGATCTAGAGAGACACAGTTGATTCATGGTTGCCTAGGGCAGTGACTGCTAATTGGTACGGTTTCTTTCTGAGGGGATGAAAATGTTCTAAAATTGATTGTGGTGATGATTGCATAACTTTGTGAATATACTAAAACCATTGAATTGTATATCCTAAATAATGAATTTTGTAGTTTGTGAGTGATATCTCAAAAGAGCTGTTACCAAAAAAAGTATCCATAATCGTTATTAGTATTTTGGTATATATCTTTATGTTGTCTTTATGGCCATTTTCCCCCACATATTTATACATTTTTCAATAAAATTAGGATTGTAATGTTTTATAGCCTGTATTTTTTTGTGTGTGCGTGTGGTATGCGGACCTCTCACTGTTGTGACCTCTCTCGTTGCGGGGCGCAGGCTCAGCGGCCATGGCTCACGGGCCCAGCCGCTCCGCGGCATGTGGGATCTTCCCGGACCGGGGCATGAACCCGCGTCCCCTAGCATCGGCAGGTGGGCTCTCAACCACTGCGCCACCAGGGAAGCCCCTATAGCCTGTATTTTTAATTAACTATATACTTCCATGTCATCAGTCTTCTACGAGATTATTTTAAATTATTTTATTGTATTCATTTTATGGATGGACCATCACTTATTTAATCAACACCCAATAGTTAGACTTTGTTTCCAACTCTTTGCTCTTTACCTAACATTATGATGAGCATCATTTCAGGTAAATTTCTTAGCCATCCATAATTAGTCCTTGGTATGGATTCTAGAATCAGGAATTATGGTCAAAGTATATGCACATTTAGTCATTTTTTTAAACATAGTACCAAACTGTTCTCCAAAAAGGAAGTACCTAGCACATGAAAAGATGCTCAACGTTCTAACCACTAGAGAAGTGCAAGTCAAAACCATGAGAAACCATATAGCACTGTACACCCACTAGGATGGCTCTGATTGAAAAGACAGACAATAACAAGTGTTCACAAAGATGTGGAGTAATAGAACTGTTTTATAACACTAGGGGGAATGTAAAATGGCGCAGTCACTTTGGAAACCAGTTTGGTTTCCTCAAAAGTTGAAACATAGAGTTATCATAAGACTCAGTAATCCCACTCTTAGGTATATACCTAAGAGAACTGAAAACTTGTTCACACAAAACTTTGTACACGAATGTTCATGCAGCATTATTTATAATAGCCAAAAAGTGGAAACAATCCAAATGCCCATCAACTAATGAACGGATAAACAAAAAGTGCTATATCCATGCAATGGAATATTATTCAGCCATAAAAAGGAACGAAGTACTAATACATGCTACAACAGGGATGAATCTTGAAAACATTATTCCAAGTGAAAGAAACTAGAACAAAAGGCTACATATTGCGGCTTCCCTGGTGGCGCAGTGGTTGAGAGTCTGCCTGCCGATGCAGAGGACACGGGTTCGTGACCCGGTCCGGGAAGATCCCACATGCTGTGGAGCGGCTGGGCCCGTGAGCCATGGCCGCTGGGCCTGCGCACCCGGAGCCTGTGCTCCGCAACGGGAGGGACCACAGCAGTGAGAGGCCCGCGTACCACAAAAAAAAAAAAATAAATAAGGCCACATATTGCTTTTTCCAAATATATACAATGTCCAGAATAGGTAAACCCATAGAGAAAGGAAGTAGATTAGTGGTTGCCAGGAGCTGGGGAGGAGGGGGAAATGGAGAGAGACCGCTACGGGGTACTGGAGATTTTTTTTGAATAATGAAAATATTCCAGAATTAGATAGTGGTGCTGGCTACACAACTTTGTGACTCTACTAAACACCACTGAATTTTATACTTTAAAAAGATGAGTTGAGGGTTATGTGAATTACATCTCAATTTTAGAAAGCTATACCTCTTTTTACTCCCAGTCGTAGAGCATGAAGATGATTATTTCCTTGTACCCTTTACTTCTAGCTGGCATTTTATCCTTCTTAATTTGATAAGCAAAAATGTCTTGGGTGTTTCAACTTGCGTAATCAAAGAAATTGAACCACTTCTTACGGTTATTGGACATTTGCATTTCATATTTGTGAATTGTCTGTTTAGTTTTTGCCCCTTTGTCTTGTAGGTGTTCATTTTCTTCTCACATTAGTTCATGAGATTCTTCTCTATTTTAAGGATTTTAAGCCTGTATGTAACCTTTTGTCATAAAGTTGCAAATATTTTCCCAGTGCTTAATTTTCCTTTTAATTTTACTTGTTCACTCTTTCAGTCAATATTTATTGATGCCTCCTATATGTCCTATGTGAGCCTTTTGACTTAATGCAAATAAAAATATTTGTGGGGTCATTGCGTTACTCTTTCTCTTTATGCTTTCTGACTACGCTCATATGCTTAGAAAAGACTTGTCCACGTTAAATCCAAAAGATGTGAAAAATCTAATTTTCTCTTAGGATCTCTTTAGTTTTCTTTTTTACATGCAGCTCCTAAATTTGTGTGGAATGTTTTCACCATAGTATGTGAAGGGAGCAGTGCCCATCACGGGGGTCCTTGGGAGGCTGGGGACCTCTGTTCCTCGTACACAGCTCCCTAGATGCTCCATGGATGCTTCAGAAGCACTGGGGGTAGGGTAGGGGTGCCTACTTCCGTCCATTTTTGCTTCCCAGCTCACTGTGTCACAACAGTGAACGTTTATTACCCGCCTGTCACTGTGCTCAATATCTTTTAACGAATCAGGTCACTGAAGTCCCACATGACAGACAGCATCTCTGTTTTACAGATGAGAAACTGAGGCTTAGAAGCTTAAGAAGTTGTCCTAGAATTGAGAGAAATCTGTCACCAACCCCTGCCTTCTCGGATCGTGCTATGAAATGTGGGAAACCCAGAACCCAGAGAGAAGGCTCCATCTGATTCTGAGATGTAATGGTGTACATCACTCACCGCGGGGCAAGCATCTGTTGAAATCCATCTCTGCTCCCTGCGCGCCCTGGGTATAGCTGATGGGCACAGATGAGTAATGCGAAACCCCTGTCTTCAGGAAGGTCACTGTTTGCTTAGTCCCTTAGAGAATACGTGCAGCATCATTTTGCCTATTTCTAACCTGATGAACCCTCCTAGTTCTATTCTTACCTAATGTAGCAGAAACCTGGGTAAGCTTTTCTTATACTGTTTCATGGGCCAACGACAAAATGCCTCTTACTTCCCTTAGCCTTTGGACAAGCCTCAGTCCTCATTCCTCTGGATCTCAGCCCACCAAGAGCAGTCAGTCTCCATGGTGACAGGGTCAGGCACTTGAGACTGCCCCCCAGGGAGCTGGTAATGGCCTTCTGAGCGATAGCTTTGCTGCTTGCTCCCCAACCCCACCCACTTAAAGAATCCCCAGGGCATCCTCAAGGCTGAAGCACTGCACCCAGGCATCTGACATTCACCGTGTCTGCTGTCCTATGGGTGGGACTTGCTACCTGCAAGAAGAGGTTAGGACAGGCTGATTTCAACCAAACACAGCCCATCCCCAGAAAGGAAGTTAACCAGGAACTGAGACTGGCATTTTTTTTTTTTTAGTTTTTAGCATCTTTATTGGAGTATAATTGCTTTACAGGGTGTGTTAGTTGCTGCTGTATAACAAGTGAATCAGCTATACATATACATATATCCCCATATCCCCTCCCTCTTGCGTCTCCCTCCCACCCTCCCTATCCCACCCCTCTAGGTGGTCACAAAGCACCGAGCTGATCTCCCTGTGCTATGTGGCTGCTTCCCACTAGCTATCTACTTTACATTTGGTAGTGTATATATGTCCATGCCACTCTCTCACTTCGTCCCATCTTACCCTTCCCCCTCCCCATGTCCTAAAGTCCATTCCCTACGTCTGCGTCTTTATTCCCGTCCTGCCCCTAGGTTCTTCAGAACCATTTTTTTTTAGATTCCATATATATGTGTTAGCATACGGTATTTGTTTTTCTCATTCTGACTTACTTCACTCTGTGTGACAGACTCTAGGTCCATCCACCTCACTACAAATAACTCAATTTCGTTTCTTTTTATGGCTGAGTAATATTCCATTGTATATATGTGCCACATCTT
>NW_020173040.1:5669227-5717903 GCF_003031525.2 Neophocaena asiaeorientalis asiaeorientalis
TTCTGTGTATGGTGTATGGAGTGTTCTAATTTCATTCTTTTACATGTAGCTGTCCAGCTTTCCCAGCACCACTTATTGAAGAGGCTGTCTTTTCTCCATTTTATACTCTGGCCTCCTTTATCAAAGATAAGATGACCCTATGTGCGTGGGTTTCTCTCTGGGCTTTCTAACCTGTTCCATTGATCTATATTTCTGCTTTTGTACCAGTACTGTACTGTCTTGATTACTGAAAAGGCTGGCATATTTTTAATCAAAATGTGTTCCCTAGACCAGCAACATTAACGTCTTCTGGGAACTTGTAAGAAGGGTAAGTTCTTGGCCCCCCAAGGTGGACCTACTAAGTCAGAAGCTGGGGATGGGGTGGGCACAGCAGTCTGTGCTTTATCGAGCCCCCCAGGTGATCGATATTTGAGGGCTGTTTCTCTAAAGCAGTGGACTCCAAATTTAGCTGCACTTTGGGCTCAGCTAGAAGCTTCAAAAAACAGCTGGGGCTTCCCTGGTGGCGCAGTGGTTGAGAGTCCACCTGCCGATGCAGGGGACACGGGTTTGTGCCCCGGTCCGGGAAGATCCCACATTCCGCGAAGCGGTTGGGCCCGTGAGCCATAGCCACTGAGCCTGTGCGTCCGGAGCCTGTGCTCCGCAACGGGAGAGGCCACAACAGTGAGAGGCCTGCATACCGCAAAAAAAAAAAAACAAAAAAAACCCAGCTGATGCCTGTCCCCGTAGGGGGCTGCAGCCAGCTTGTACCAGCTCGCAAGAGGTGGATACAGGGAATGGATTACATTTTGTGGGCCAGAGCAGTAGAAAAAGAGACTGGATGACCCCTAGAGGAGAGAGCTAAGAAGGAGCTGGTGCTACCTAGAGTCTGGGATCTAGATGCCCTGAGGCTGAGGCTCCCACACCCGTGCAGCTGCCCACACCTTGGTGCCCCGGGAAGTCAGGGCTGCGTCCCTGCTGCCGTGGTTGAAGGCAGGCTGCCAGATCAGGGCTCCTGCTGGCCCTGACACCACCTGAGCCACAGTCCCCAGCATCTGTCTGGAGAGACTGTTGACATCACGGCAGCCTGAGCTGGAGCCCAGGAGTCCTCCCTCCCCACTGCTGCTGCAAGAACGACAGCTCGGAAAGCCTTCTCTCCCCATCCTCCAACCTCCTGCCAGTGCCGCTCAGGGCCAGAATCTAAGCAGTGTGCAGGGCCCAGCTCCTGCCACACAGCGCAGCCCGTGGAGGAATGCAAAAGGGGCTGAGGGCCAAAATGACCAGCATAGGGTGGGTGGCCGAACCTTTCATGGCCCGAGGTAGCTAAATGGGGCAGAAAGCATCTCAGTTGCACCCCAGGCAGAGCGTAAGCCAGGAGAAAATTGACCTTACAGATATAGATTTGCTTGTCCATTCTTTTTTTTTTTTTTTTTTTCTGACTGCGCCGCGTGGCACACGGGGTCTTAGTTCCCCGACCAGGGATCGTACCTGCGCCCCCTGCAGTGGAAGTGAGATCTTAACCACTGAACCGTCAGGGAAGTCCTAAGAAGTGACATCTTTTGATAACGTTTTCGCCTCTGGGAATATGGTACGGCTATTTATTTAAATATTATTATATGTTCCGTAGTGATAATTTGCCGTTTTCTTTATACTGGTCCTATACTTTTTGTGTTAAATGTATTTGTAGTTTGAGTACTGTTTCGTGTGTTTTTTTCTGTGGAGATTTGAACTGGTTTTGTATTCTGTTTTTCTGTTTAACTAGTTAGTGATAGCTTAGGGGAAAAGCATTTTTGTACATTTCTTTTATAGCGACCTCGCTAAGTTTTGTTTTGTTTTGTTTTTGGCCTCATGGCATGCGGGATCTTACTTCCCGGACCAGGGACCGAATCCACATCCCCTGCAATGAAACACTCGACCTCCAGGGAAGTCCTGTTTGTCCATTCTTTTACTCACTCATACATTCACACATGCGTTCGTTTGCTGTTCGCCAATCTAGCCGACAGTGAGACCTATGATGGAAACTTCCCTCCTTCCCTCTTTTACACCCTATTGATCCCGAGGTTCTGTGTGGGCTTCTGGTATTCCCTGTAATCATTCGTCCCTGCACAGAGACTGGAACCAACAGCAACAGAGGAGGGAGTGAGGACCCTGAGATGGGCTCTGTTCACAAGCCCGTAGAAAGGACTCTGTGAATGGACCACGAAGCTAGTGCTGGAATTCCTCCAATTTTGTCACTACTCCAGGTTCAGTGTACCCTGCGGAGAGCAAAGACTGCTTTCACATCATTCTTTTTATTAAAGAGGCAGAAGCACACCTTCTCCTTGAGGGAGCGGGACTTTCTCTGCACCGAATTTTAAATAGAATTTGTCGCGTGGAGCTTTCTACGACACATTGGCCCAGCAAAGTCTATCAGGCCGCTTCTGGTGGAGGCATCAGAGAAAAGCCAAGGGGCCAAGAAGGAGTCCTGTCTGTCGAAAGCACTGTCTCCTGCAAGTGCTTGGGAGTTTTGGGGAAGAACGTGTGTTCTGGGGAGTGGACCTCAGTGATGAGATGAGGCCCCCTAGTGCACTCAAGCCTCAGCTTTTGCTCATCGTAAGCACCCAGCAGGTTGTTGAGATGGGTGGTGGATGGATAGGCCAGGGATGGTCAAGGCTCTGCTGAGTTGTTTCCTGCAGTTCCCATTGCATCCTTCTGGGAGAAGGGATGGCTGATGATGGTGAAAAATGGCCCTCTCCCCTGCCCAAGCAAATCCTCCTCCTTTAAAATCACCCTTCCAGCTCCTCTGGCAAGAGCCTTAAACAGAATCAGAGAGGGAACCTCTGTCTGAGTTGAGCAGGGCAAATCTGAGGGAAGGGAATGAAAGCACTCGAGGAAGATGTTGCTCTGCTGGTCAGAGTGGCCCCAGTGAATAGAGGTGGGCGTTCCAGAGAGGAGATTCTTGTGTAGCTGAACGGGTCTTGGTGAGCTGTCCTGGGTGGGGTAGGCATGGAAACTAGGGGAGACGCAAGGTTGAGTCTCAAGGAGAAAGCAAAAGACAAAAAAGGAATCTGACCTGAAGGGTAAACAAAGTGAATAAGCAATATGGAGTAAGAGGATTCATAAGGCAGGCTGTGAAAAAATTCCCAGAGGCAAGTGGGGAGGAGAGGAGATGCAAGGGCAGAGAAGGGGGTGCAACATCCCTAGTTAATGTCCACATTACCCTTTCTTTCATTTTCCTCACGGATGTGGTGGGACTGGAGTTTCTCCAGTTCAGCTGGTGGAAAGCTATATCCTAACAGAGACTTTGCAAATGCCAGAGCCAGGTTCCCACGACCACTCATCAGGCGAACTCTCCCTGGGAGCTGAGTATGAAGCCATCTGTGGTACGCCGAGGAACGCACACCTTCTTATCCGCATCTCTGGCTTCTGGATCTGCAGGGCAGGCTGCTGGAACACAGAGGGGGATCAGTGGAGCAGAACAGAGGGAAAGATGGGATTAACACCCTTGAAAAGCAGGTGGAATTGGAAAGCCACTGGGTTTATGAACACTGGTTCCTTTCTGTGTGAGCGAATACAGGGCATGTCCTAGAGGAGAACCGATGGGTGACTCCCACCCAGAGGGACCAAAGCTGATCGGCACATTTCTACTGTTCTTGGCTACTGCGTTCTGTGGCCAGAGTGGCCATGATGCAGAGACTCGGCAGGAAGAGGAAAGCCATAATTGTGTGCGACATGACATTCTGATGGCAGAAAGTCAATAACTCATATGAGAATTCTCTAAAGGTCAAGTTGACAGTCTCACTGTGTTCTGTAGAGATAGCAAGGGAAATATTTCATTTTCTGTTTGATATGTGTCATTTTGCCATCCGGAGTTAACATCGACTTAGTGGGCCTTGGTGGAATTTTCTTCCAAAATCAAGAGGCAAATAGCCTATCAGAAGGCACATGGTGACCATGGGAGGGAGAACATCTCAGAGACCACGAAGCCGACCATACGTGGAGGCGCCTGTCGGCATTAGGAATGAACCATTCTCATGAAGGGAACTACCGGAGGGCCATGAGCATGGAGAGATAGATAAGAGAGATGGATGATAAAATCCAGGTGAGTCATGTTCCAAGGGCACTGTGCCCCTTGGGTCTTACCCTTCCATAGGCTGCTTATTGATCCACCCTCTTATTTGCTGCTTAGCAAAGCTGGGGCACGGACTCTGCAAACTCCATTTCCCAGATCCCCTTGCCAAGGCATCCTTTTAGATTTTGCCAAAAAGAAGCATTAGAGAGAAATCGAAGAGAGGGGAGGGGAAGAGGGACTTCCTCTCTGTTTTTCCTGTTCGTGGCTGAATCCTCGCTCCAGCTTCCAGCATCTTTGGGTACTCCCAAGACCAGCTGCCTGTGGAATGCCAGGTCTGGAATGAATATAAAGGTACTGTTTTAAGAAGGTCTAGAATGTCATCCAGAATGTGTTCATCAGGTTCTGAAAGACCAGGGTGAATGTCACCGTAAGGGGCAAGGGCAAGTCCTGAAAGCCAGCCTCCTCCTTGGATATGGAGGACGAAGAACTCAAAGAGACAATTCAGAGGAACAACTACATGTTGTTAAAACGAAACATAATGCAACCATGCACATACACAAATGTTCAACTACGCCGATAATTTTTTTTTTAAAAAAAGGAACAAAGAATCAATATTTATTTATTTATTTTTGGCTGTGTTCGGTCTTCTTTTCTGTGCGAGGGCTTTCTCCAGTTGCGGCGAGCGGGGGCCACTCTTCATCGCAGCGCACGGGCCTCTCACTGTCGCGGCCTCTCTTGTTGCGAAGCACAAGCTCCAGACGCGCAGGCTCAGTAGTTGTGGCTTACAGGCCCAGTTGCTCCGCGGCATGTGGGATCCTCCCAGACCAGGGTTCGGACCCGTGTCCCCTGCATCTGGCAGGCAGATTCTCGTGTTGACAGTTTAATGTAGATGATAACCATTGACTCTCAGGAAATGATTACTGTTAGACACAAAATACATTATGTAATGGATTGTTTACTAACATATTATTTATGATAGTGAAAAGGTTAAACTAAATACCTAATAGAATGATGTTAATTATTGTAAATCCACAATATGAAACACTGTTTAGACATTTAAAGGTCTAAATAATACATTTAGAGTGTACAAAATGTACTATTTAGACTAAGTGTAAGAGTGCATTTAAAATGTCTAAGTTAAAAGAATCCTGTAAACAAGAACCTAGTGACATATAAAAATGTTTGTAGAATAATATTACTTAGTAAAATAGAAAAAAGCAAAATTTTTTTTTGGCTGCACCGCATAACATGTGAGATCTTAGCTCCCCAACCAGGGATCAAACCCATGCCTCTTGCATTGGAAGTGCAGAGTCTTAACCACCAGACTGCCAGGGAAGTCCCCGAAGAAAGCACATTTAAAAACAAATAGTAGGACTTCCCTGGTGGCACAGTGGTTGAGAATCCATCTGCCAATGCAGGGGACACAGGTTCGAGCCCTGGTCCGGGAAGATCCCACCTGCCACAGAGCAGCTAAGCCCGTGAGCCACAACTACTGAGCCTGCGCTCTAGAGCCCGCGAGCCGCAACTACTAAGCCCGCGTGCCACAACTACTGAAGCCCGCACACCTAGAGCCCGTGCTCCGCAACAAGAGAAGCCACCGCAATGAGAAACCTGCGCACTGCAACAAAGAGTGGCCCCTGCTCTCCGCAACTAGAGAAAGCCTGCGTGCAGCAACGAAGACCCAACGCAGCTAAAAATAAATAAATAAATTTATTTTAAAAATATAGCATATACATTTAGTATGATCCCATTGTATTAAATACATGCATGTATGTGTATATACGTAAGAGATATTTTTTAAAGGGAAGTTTTAAAAAGTCCTCTTGCCCAGGTCACACCCCAAACCAATTAAATCATCATAATAATTTACTGGGCGGGACTCAGGCCTCGGTAGCACCTCAGGAGATTACAATGTACTGTCAGGGTTGCAAAACACTGCTGTAAGCACACCCCGTCTCAACCTATGCACTCTCCTCTACACCTCTATTTAAATTTTTTAATTAAATTGGTTCAATTTAATTAATTTAATCAAAATTTGGTAATTTCTGATTAAATTGATTGATTTTTTAATTTTTAATTTAATTTAAAAATTTTTTTAATTTAATTTTTAAAATTTTAATTTTTGATTAAGTCAGTTGGATCCCAATTGATTTTTTTTTTTTTTTGGGGAGCATTTGGTCTTCAAGAAAACAGACAGTCCCCGTGTCAGGCTTGTAGCAAAGAAGCCTGGAGCATTTTGCTGGGGTCGGAAGTGTCTGGAATGTCTCCGTAGGCAGCCTGACCTCCCCTGAGTAAACCGTCCTCCTCCGCCCCCATCAGAAGAGCAAAGGGTCTATCTCCGTTTATTCCACCATGTTTTTTATTTTTTAATTTATTTATTATTTTGGCCACACCAGATGCAGGATCTTAGCTCCCCGACCAGGGATGGATCCTGAGCCCCCTGCAGTGGGAGCGCAGAGTCTTAATCATTGGGCTGCCAGGGAAGTCCCCACCACCATGCTTTTTTAAAAGGAGTAAGGGGTCAGGTGGATCACAGCATAGAAGAGGGGACTGAGCTGTCTAGTTGACTCTCTAATTATTTTTGCAGGGAGCGATTCCAAATGTTTTCAAACCTCAAAATGGCATCGAGCAACCTCAGGGAACTCAAAAGGTAGGCCCAGCAGTGGGGTGGGAGCCTCCTGAAAACTGAAGAGCTGCCTGCCTCTGGCTCCATCCAGCCTCACCCAGCTTGGTCCATCTGTCAGGATGACCTCCCATCACTCAGGGTCCGGTGGGGATTACCACCTGCTGTCTGTCGCTGTTCCCATGGAAGGCTGTAGGGGAGGAATAGTCATTTCCCTCTACCCTTCTAGGTTCTGTGGCTGAGACCCCATGTATAACAGACAGATTAACAAGGGAAAAACCCTCAATGCTCTGTGGTGACCTAAATGGGACGGAAATCCAAAACAGAGGGGATATATGTATATATACTGAGTCACTTTGCTGTACAGCAGAAACTAACACAACACTGTAAAGCAACTACACTCCAATAAAAATTAATTAAAAAAAAACAAGGGAAAAACCAACAGAAGTTTAATAATATGTATGTACACCTCATGTATACATGGGTGATACCCAGGAAAACTGAGTGAAACTCCCTAAGACGTCCCAAGCTACCACCTGAAACACCACCTTCAGCTAAAGGCAAAAGAAAGAGGTTGGGCGGGGCTGGGTAGGGGAGGTGACCAGGAAAAGCCCAGTAAACAAGGGTAAGGTTTGTTCTGCAGATTTAAGCTGGTGCCTTCTCTACTGTTACACAGCTTCTGGAGATTTAGAGCCTTCTTTCCCTTCCTCCAGGAAGACATCCTTACAAATGGAGACTTCTCTTACATATGTAAGTTTCCCTCACAAAAAGGCAACTTCTGTCCTGTTTTCAGAGATTCTCCAGTCTGCCATTTCTTAAAAATAATCAGCTCCAAATAATCTTGATGCCAAAGAGGCACTTTCTGCTCCCCTTCTCTTTTCAATTTTTAAAAATTTTTATCCAAGTAGAGTTGATTTACAATATTGTGTTAGTTTCAGGTGTACAGCAAAGTGATTCAGTCATAGATATCTGTATATATATCTTTTTAACATGCTTTTCCATTATAGGTTATTACAAGATATTGAATACTGTTCCCTGTGCTGTGCAGTAAATCCTTGTTGTTTATCTGTTTCAAGCCTAGTGGTGCCTATCGGTTCATTCTGCCGACTTCCTTGTTTCCCGTGGGCAGAGCCTCAGCCCCACACCATCCCCACACCTATTCCGGGTCTCAGCCTGCTCCCGGTGGGTGGGTGTGAGACAGGCTGTGTGTAGTGTGGAAGGAAAGAGCACAGGAAGAGGAACCAGAGGTCTGGATTCAAACGTTAGGCCCTCGGTGCTCTAGCTGACTGACCTCAGCCTTTCCGATCCCCACTTTTCTCGGCAATGAAGCAGGAATAAGCGTTTCCAGCCTTCCTCACAGCTGTGTGTGTGAGCGTGTGTGACACCTGCAGTGGATCTCAACCTGGCTGCACGCTGGAATCAGCTGAGCTTTGAGAAATACTCGTCCTACGCCCAGAGATTATGATTTCGTTGGTCTGAGACGCCTCTAGTGCATCGGGATGTTTCAGAACTTCCGGAGGGATTCCAGTGCACAGCCAGGGCTGAGCCGCCCTGCTCCACCGGATGTGAGAGGCCTTTTGAACAGCAGACACAGCTTTACTACAGTGATTTTCAAAGTAGGGAGGGGACCAGCAACTACTGGTCCCCTTGTTAGAAATGTCAACTACGGAGCCTTAACCCAGTCTTAGGAATTAGTGACTAAGAGCAATCTGTCTTTAACATGCCCTCCAGATGATTCTTGCAGTGATAAAATGGGAGAACCGCTATTTTTTTTTTTTTTTTTTTTTTGGGGGCCGCGGGCCTCTCACTGCTGTGGCCTCCCCCGCGGTGGAGCACAGGCTCCGGACGCCAGCGGCCATGGCTCACGAGCCCAGCCGCTCCTGCGGCATGTGGGATCTTCCCGCACCGGGGCACGAACCCAGGTCCCCTGCATCAGCAGGCGGACTCTCAACCACTGCGCCACCAGGGAAGCCCAAGAACCACTATTTTAAAACAATAGTCCTAAACCGTGATTGTTCAGTAGAACTTGTGGGGGAGACTTTAGCTTGAAAACAACACTGATGCCCAGACCTCAGAGGGTGATTCCCATTCAGTCACTGGGAGTGAGGTCCAGTCATTGTTTGTTTTTTCGGTTTTGTTTTGTTTTTAAGTTTTCCAGGTGATTCTAATGCCACCAGGTTGGAAAATCTCAGTTTTTTTTAAAAAAAGCTCTTTTTGAGTAGCAGAATCCTCTAGAAGGAACACACACACAGCAGAAGACCAGGCTGTGTCTCCAGCTAGCCGGGAACAGATGCCGAATCTCTAATGTTTATAACGTGATGGGATTCATCTCTTTCATTAGTGACCTTTGGTTAGGTTGAATCATTTCCTTTGGAAATAAGAGAAAATGCCTCCATTGTTTTTAACAAGTTCTCTTCATCTTTGAAAATATTTTGTGAAATGACTTGGAAGCCTCCAACTTCCTCATGATTTTGTCTCTACTGACCTAAGCAAATGATCACATGATGTCACTGGGAAAACTGTTGATTTAATGGGGGGATTTTTCACAACGGATGTGAAGGCTTTCTTAAACTTCACCCATTGCAACTTTACTCCACCCTGCCCCCATCCCATTTTATGGCCAGGATGCCGAGACCCAGAGAGGCTCCATATACCTTGCTGGGGTTGAGCAGAACATTAATAGCTGAGCTGGGAGTGAGGCCAAACTCTTGCCACCTCCTCCAGCTTTATTTTTGCCAGATGACACTATGTGGGTGATAAACATTTCACTGGAATTTTCCCTAGTGTCACCAGATCGCTGCCTGGTGCAGTAGTAAAGTGCAGGGCCTCTTGGTATCAGCCTGCCCAGGTTCAAATCCTGGAATGCTAGCTGTGAGCATTTTGATAAGTTACTTAACGACTCTGTGCCTCAGTTTCCTCATCTGTAAAACGGGGACGCATAGAGTTCTTGTGAGGATGAAACGTAAGGCACACAGAAGAAGAGAGCCTTGTGTAGTAAGTGACAGTCATTTTTATGGTCCACGAGGTGCTTTGCCCCATTGTTTTTGCACCAACCTCCAGCCCCTCTTTCGCTTCGGCCTTACGTCCCCCTCCTGGGGCTCCCTTTCCCACACTGTGTCCTGGGAGTCTGTGTGCTGGGCCAGAAGGAATTGGGCCCTCTCACCTCAATAGCAGGAAACGCTGCTCAGTCTACAGTAAAGTGGGAGGGTGGAAGTTTGGGACCTGGGAGCAAAAGGAGGGCTCTCGAGATCAGGAATTCTGAGCACTCTTGTTCAGAGCACAAATGTACATCCAGTCCATCAGCAAACCTTACTGACTGGACCACTTGGGATGATGACCTTGGTCCAATGGGGACCATGAGCCTTTTGGACAGTTATCTGAGAACTTCCCATCATCAGATACTTGGACTGGAGTGCGGACACTGTTGTGGCCACAGTTTGGCTCCTGAGGTGCCATGTGACATCGAGCTGGACACCGGTCTTCTCTGGCCCAGCCTCCCCATTGGCCCAGCAGGCACAGACTGGTTATAAAGTGCTATGACCTTGTCACATTTGATCCTCACAAAAACTGGTAGTGAGGGTGGGTGTTGTTACCCTATTTGATGAAGGTAGAAGCCAACTCTCAGGAAGACTTGCCCTAGATCATCGTTTAATACAAGGAAGAGGCACAGGGGAAGAAACCCCCCTACCACCCAACACCACTCTGTTTTCTTATACCCACCACCATGGGCTGACCTCATGCCCTCATCCCTCCCCTCCACCATCCATGTCCAACCTCCCTGGGCTTCTCTCCCTAGTCCCTCCTTTTCCATAAAAATCTATCTTTTTTTCCCCACGTCTCCACCAGGGCCTAGTTGATTTTAAATGGTGTGTTGGTTATATATAAATTATATATATATAATTTTTTAGATTCTTTTCCACTATATGTTATTACAAGATATTGAGTATAGTTCCCTGTGCTATACAGTAGGTCCTTGCTGGTTATCTATTTTATATATAGTAGTATGTATATTTTAATCCTAAACTCCTAATTTATCCCCTCTCTACCCACTTTCCCCTTGGTAACCATAAGTTTGTTCTCTATGTCTGTGAGTCTATTCTGTTTTGTAAATAAGTTCATTTGTATCATTTTTTCAGATTCCACATATAAGTGATATATGATAACTGTCTTTCTCTGTCTGACTTAACTTCAGACAGAGATGACCTAGTATGATCACCTCTAGGTCCATCCACGTTACTGCAAATGGCATTATTTTACTCTTTTTTATGGCTGAGTAATATTCCATTGTATATATGTACCACATCTTCTTTATCCATTCCTCTGTTGATGGACATTTAGGTTGCTTCCATGTCTTGGCTATTGTGAATAGTGCTGCAAGGAACATTGGGGTGTACGTATCTTTTTGAATTATAGTTTTCTCTGGATATATGCCCAGAAGTGGTATCACTGGATCATATGGTAGCTCTATTTTTAGTTTTTTTTTTTTTTTTTTTTTGGCGGTACACGGGCCTCTCTCTGTTGTGGCTTCACCGGCTGCGGAACACAGGCTCCGGACGCGCAGGCTCAGCGGCCATGGCTCACGGGCCCAGCCGCTCCGCGGCATGTGGGATCTTCCCGGACCGGGGCACGAACCCGCGTCCCCTGCATCGGCCGGCGGACTCTCAACCACTGCGCCACCAGGGAAGCCTCTATTTTTAGTTTTTTAATGAGGCTGGGCTTTAGGCAAAGTGAGCCAGCCTGGCCCACAGTGAGTTCACAAGTTACCACTTTCAGGAAACTGAACTAATATCTAGCACAGCTTCTTCAGACGAAATGCCACTCCCAAAGAGAATGACTGACTCATGCATGACTGAAATTTCTGGTGCCTTGGCATGCCAGAGATACAGCTGCTGCTGTAGATGAAGCTGGCCCGTGGAGGGTGGAAGGGATGCAGGAAGTACGGGGGCTAACTTGCTGGGGGTACTTCACTCCACTTCCTGACCTCAGTTTCTCTGTCTATACAATGGATGGTGGAACTAGGTGCTGGCTGATGTAACGTCCAACTCTGGTGTTTCCGTCTTCCTTAATGTCCCAACACCCACTGCTGGGGGTCTGTGGATCTTTGGGATACACTGGTATTTTGCCCCCTTCTCTCCTATATCCCTTATGAGGAATTCCAAATTACTTTAAATTTTTTCTTTTTTTCCCCCTAAACGTATGGTTAATCATTTAGTAAGAAATTTAATTATGCTCTAATGAATTGTGTTATAATAAAAAGTCTAATTGGAGGTTTTGTGGCTGTGTCACCAACCACCCTCCATCCATCCATTTTTTCTTTTTTAAGAGTGTAATTGCTTTACAATGTTGTGTTAGTTTCTGCTGTACAATGAAGTGAATCAGCTATATGTATACATCTATCCCCTCCCTCTTGGATCTCCTACCTCCCCACCTACAATCCCATCCATCTAGGTCACTGCAGAGCACCAAGCTGAGCTCCCTGTGCTATACCATAGGTTCCCACTAGCCATCTGTTTTACACATGGTAGTTTATATGTCAAACCTAATCTCCTAATTCATCCCACCCTCCCCTTGCTTCTCTCTTCCATAGCTTTGAAATATTTCAGGCCGTTTTAACCTCACCCAGGCTTCCATTGTCCTGTTTGCCTCTTGCAGACAGAGAAACTAGAAACAGGAAATCAAAATGTTGGATTCAACAAATATTACTTTAGTGGCAATTGGCTGTCAGATGCATGGAATAAGCGTAAAGGGGGTGGGTCTTGGTTCTCTCCCTCAAGGCCCCAGACTATACGACCCAGTCGCGGTGGAGCCAGATGAGGGCCACAAGAGGGGAGGAACCAACAACCGAGGGGGCTTGGAGGAAGGAGATTTGCTCAGTCTGGAGACGCCTGGCCAGTGAAGAGGGGGCAGAGCCGGTCCTGAGCAGCAGGCCCACTGAAGGCGGAAAAGTGGGTCACTGTGGGGCCTTCCTTTGAATTTATTGTATAAACAAATGAAACAGCAACAGTAGAAGTCAGGGAAAAAGAAAGACAACAGACAAAACACCACAACTTTTCCGCTTAACACATCAGACATTTTTATTTTTCCAAGTCTTTTTCCAGGCCCTGGTGACATTTATGCAAAACTGTTTTGTTGCAGTAAACACTGCAAGGCCTAATTCTGAACTCAGCTGTTCTCACTTAGCCTCACATACCAGTACATTTCCATGTTGCTACACAAACTTCATCGGTTTAATAGCTGCCCTGAATTTCACTGGCTGCTTTCACCAATGCCACGAACAATAGATGAGTGTACAGTTTCCTGAAATCTGCGTGATTATTAATATGATTCAAAAGGTTTACTGACTTGTTAAACACTGAACTTCATTGTTATATTTTTCTCATTTCCTTGATAATGAGGAAGGTTAAATATGTATCAGGGTATTTTTAAACTCCTATCATAGTTTATTTCCTGAAATTCCCAGTACAGAATTTCTAGGAATTAAGGCAAGAAGACAATACTACGCTTAAACTCCTGTACCAAAGGTTTCCCAGAGAAATAGTATCGGAGACCTCAGAGCGATACCCAGCCAGGGACTGTATTAAGTTATTCAGTTCCCTCAAAGCGACAACTTAAAAATAACCATATAGAGTTTGTCTTAAAAGGAAGTCTCTAGGTAGTTGCAACCTTTCAATGGAGTAGCAGTCTAATAGAAAGAAAGAGATCCTATACTGTGGCCGTAGGAACTAGGTTTTGAGAAACTAAATTTGAAAATTGTATCTCCTCTTAATTCGAACGATCTTTGGGTTTTTTGCTTGCCTGGACCGGCTGTGTGTATTAGCTCTTTGCATTGGGTGACCAACTGCCCTGGTTTACCCAGGATTGAGGAGGCTCCTGGGATGCAGCTTTTGGTTCTAAAACCAGAACCAGATGATCGCCATATCTTTATATACTAGGTTCAGCTATTGCACAATTAGTATTTGATGCTTTCCTTCCCACTCTCCCAAATAAGCCTTCCTTTCTTTTTGGTCCATAAGAGAATAGGGTCACTGTAAAAATAAATGAAATAAGGGCTTCCCTGGTGGTCCAGTGGTTAACACTTCACCTTCCAATGCAGGGGTAGTGGGTTTGATCCCTGGTCAGGGAACTAAGATCTTACATGCCTCATGGCCAAAAAACCAAAACATAAAACAGAAGCAATATTGTAACAAATTCAATTAAGACTTAAAAAAAAAAAAAAAAGGTCCACATCAAAAAAAAATCTTAAAACAATAAAAATAAAAATAAATGAATTAACACAGTTTAAGCACTCGGAACAGTGCCTGGGACAAAGTGCTTAATAAATTGGAGAAGAAAGGGCATAGCCTATTGGTTCGGATTGTATCGTGTGGAATCAGACTGCTTGAGCTCCAATCCTGGCTCCTCCATTTCTCCCTCTGCAAAACTGAGATGACAATTACCTGTCTTGCAGGCTGGTCCTGGAGGTTCCGTGAGCTAATACACGCAAAACACGTAGAACAGGGCTTGGCCATGATTCAGCCTCCAAGCATTAACTACTGTTCGTGGCGGTAGAAATAATAGGAGTAAGTACCTACAGATGCCATTATTGACCACCTGCTATATGACAGGTGCTGCTAAGGTGACCAGCTGTCCCAGTTTACCTGGATCTGTTGTGGGTTTAGCACCGAAGGTCCCATGTCCTGGGAATCCCTCCAGCCCAGGTAAACCAGTGGCTTGCATACCATAAGAACGTTAAATTATCTCACTTCTGTGAATGAAAAATGTTGCTGCCATATCAGTAAACAAAGAATATTGCAGCCATCAAGACATCACATTACAGCGGCCCCAACGGTGCACCCTGAGGGGACTCAGAAGAGAAAGCACTGGCCCCAGATAGCAGAGGTGCACATCAAAGAGATGATTTCAGTGAGCCCAGACTCTTGCATCTTCCCATACAGAGAAGAGCGCTAAATTCTTTAGCTTGAGATACCTGGTTCACTTCAATTAACAGTGATCTTTTGATGTTCCGACCACCTGGGCTTTGTTGAAAAAACTCCTGGCTCCTCCCATGCCTCTTTGGAGCAGTCGCACAGCACTACCTGAGAGTCCTGGCTCTTGGGCTTGAAGTCCTCAGAAAGTCCACCAAATAAAACGTAACTCTCAACTTTTAGGCTGTGCATTTTTTTTCAGTTGACAGTTTATCCTCCCAACACCCTCTGCATTACACATAGAGAAACAGGGACTCTGAGTGCTGCAGAAATTTGCCCAAGTGACACAGGTAGCGAGGGGCCGAGCCAGCTGGCCGCAGAACCTGAAGTCACCTCCGTCTATGAACAGCGTCTTTGCTGGGAAGGAGCTGGATGCTGCCAGGAGGCTGATCCATGGACACTTGAGATCAGCTTTTCACATTTTTCATATTTTCTCACCTGCTGGCTCTCTGTACACTGACGTCAACCTCACAATGTCTGTGGCTTCTGTAGGGGGGGGAGACAGAGTTTTGAGAGCCACTGTCACCCTGATGCTTAGGGACACCATCGGCTGGTGATCACACAAGTGCCGGAAATGTTGAGTGAGAGGCTGAGGCCACATACAGGCACCCTGTCGTCTTACCTCTTCCTCGAGCCTATTGACCGAAGTGCTGCAGACCCCAGCAAGCCAAGATCAGGCCGGCAGGGACTGGCATTGTGTTTTTAGACGGTGTTTGGCAGAGAGAGCAGCCTGCGCTACGTCTGTGTGGTACATATACTCTGGGAGTTGAGGCCTCCTGTACCTCATCCTGGAGCCTCCGGACCTGGTGCTGGACGGCCCTCTCATCCCACCGTGACTGGAGCCGAACCTCACTGTCTGTTCAGATGGACGATCCTGCAAACACAGTCCCTCAGTCCCTGCACAGTGTCTGTTCCGGGGCTGGCGGGGCTGGCGGGGCTGGCGGGGCTGGCGGGGCTGGCGGGCAGCCTCCAGCTTCCCTCTAGGATGCAAGCCCCGGGAGAAAAGCACCATTAGGGGGTTCGGCCGGGAGGGAGGGCTGTCTCCCTCCCCCGTGTGCGCACCGCTGCCTTTACCTTGAACCTGCCTCAGGTCCTTCTCCCTCTCTCTCGATAGACAGGGACTCCTGCGGGCAGAGACCATGCCTGACTGTGTAGGTGCCCGATATTCTGTCTCCCCGCAGACAAGCGCAGACGCCTTAGGGTTTGGTCCTCCTACGCTGTGTGTAGCAAAGGAAAGGAACAGTCTCTAAGGATGGAACGATAACGAGAAGAAGACAGTTCTATAAGATGTAGCGAAGTGCTCTACACGTAACCCTCACAACGACCCTAGGAGCAGGTGAGTGTGGATGCCCACAGCTCTCCTTTTGCGTTCCGTGCTTCTGCTAATGCAAACTAAAACCACGTTGCCTTTTTTCTTTTTGCCTTTTTAATTAATTTATTTATTTTTGTTGTGTTGGGTCTTCGTTTCTGTGCGAGGGCTTTCTCTAGTTGTGGCAAGCGGGGGCCACTCTTCATCGCGGTGTGCGGGCTTCTCACTATCACGGCCTCTCTTGTTGCGGAGCACAGGCTCCAGACGTGCAGGCTCAGTAGCTGTGGCTCACGGACCTAGTCGCTCCATGGCATGTGTGATCCTCCCAGACCAGGGCTCGAACCCGTGTCCCCTGCATTAGCAGGCGGACTCTCAACCACTGCGCCACCAGGGAAGCCCTCTTTTTGCCTTTTTTAATTTTTAAAATTTATGTATTTTTTTGGCTACGTGGCATGTGACACCTTAGTTCCCCAACCAGGGATGGAACCCACGCCCCCGGCATTGCAAGAGTGGGATCTTAACCGCTGGACCACCAGGAAAGTCCCACGTGGCCTTTTTTAGCCATTGAAAACTTAGCGTGAGTTCAGAGGAGAGGGATAAGGAGGGTGAGGGGCCTCGAAAGAGCCAGAGGAAGACTGTTTAGGCCGAGCTCACAGGAGACAGAGACCACTGAGGCCTCCCAAGGAGCAGCAATGCCCACCCTGCAGGGCTCTGCCAGGCGGCCGCTGGGAAGGCCTCCAGAGCCTGCAGAGGCCATGGCGGGGCGTCAGGAGGCCCCTGTAAAGCTGTAGGACCGGCGAGGGGTGGGAATGGGGACAGGACTCAAGACACTTGAACTGGATTAGAAACACAAGCTGGTGAATTTGCACAGTCAGGATAAAGCAGAGGGTAGCTGAGCCAGCGCCTCTGAGATGCTATTCTCCTCTTGATTCTGGGCTTGGACGAGACTATAGTCAAAGGATGCCATCACCCAGAAGGAGCCCAGACGATGAGGAAAGAAACAGCCGCTTCCAGAATACATCCTTTGTTTATTCACTATAGCATAAGCCGAAGGTGCCTGCAGCAGTGGCGCTGCCTGGGATAATTTGCAATTGATAGTTTCCACGACCTTCTCTAGATTTCCCCCTTTTTTCTTCAGTGGACAGATTGGGGATGAGTAATTGTACCTGACTTCACTATGACATCAACTGGTGCATCTCCTCAAGAAGACTTTTGTCTGCTGACTGCCCTTCAGGGGAGTATGTTTATATTTATGTAACGTTTATTCTCCTCCTCTGTGGATTGTGGTTTTCCGGGAGAGAAGTAAATTCCGTTTTAGGGGATAGTGGAAAATCCAATTGTTCAATACACGATAAATCCCATTTCCTATCCTTTTTTGCAAAAGATGAGCTGTTCAGGGCTTCCCTGGTGGCGCAGTGGTTGAGAGTCCGTCTGCCGATGCAGCGGACACGGGTTCGTGCCCCGGTCCGGGAAGATCCCACGTGCCGCGGAGCGGCTGCGCCCGTGAGCCATGGCCGCTGGGCCTGCGCGTCCGGAGCCCGTGCTCCGCAACGGGAGAGGCCACAACAGTGAGAGGCCCGCGTACCGCAAAAAAAAAAAGAAAAGATGAGCTGTTCAGTCATGTGAGGGAGGATGATTGAGAAATGTGAAGTTTCTGATATCGCTGCCTCGTCAGTTTCTGCGGTATCTCTACCTGTCGTTTTTACCTTTTTATTTTAACGACATTAGCCTTCTCTGCCGTTAGGTTCCTTTCACCAGAGCATCCATCTGTGTTCATGGATCACTCAGATCCTTACAAAGAGGCCCCACCCTTCACTTTGTCACCTTCCACTCGCATGCCTTCTGCTTTGGAAATATTGAATTACGTATCACCTTCCAGATATGCTGTGCTCTCTCCCACCACCAGGTCTTCACACGTGCCACTGGCTTTGCAGGGAATGCCTTTCCTTTCGTTACCTGCCTGGATCACTCCTCTATATCCTTTAAATACAAGGTTATCCCTGCCCCTTTCTCCTGGAATCCTTCACAAGCCTCTCCCTGAGAAGGTTGAGTGTCCCTTTGCAGGCTACAGCCTTCTCCGTTCACCTCCGTCACATGCTATCATAACTGCTGCTTGCTTGGGAACTCCTTGCAGGCAAGGACCGTGGCTTTGTGTCTTCTTCAGCCTTGCATCCCAGGGCCTTCATATTGTACAGTGCACAGAGTAATGGCTCAATAAATACACATTAAATAGAAACAAATATCTGAGGAGTCAATTTGCTCTGCCGCCTCCTTCATGAAGCCTTCCTAGATCCTTCCAAGCTGGAAGGCATTTGCACCTGTGGGCTTCCTTTGCCCTCTACCTGTTTCTCTCTTTTACCCCCGATCCCTTTCTCACTGTCCATTCCACTGGCAAACTGCCTGGCACTTAGGAGGTGGTCACTGAGGGAAAGTTCGTTGAAACTGAGCTGAATTTGCTCACAGTGGCATGGAAAGAAGCATTCTGGGATATTCCACATACCAGGACAAATTTTTTTTGCTCTTACATTGTAAAAACAATATATCTAAGAATCCAGGACAGAGCATTCATTCTGAGACTCAGTCACCTGCCTGTGTAACATCCTCATCTTTCACTGGTTATAAAGTTGCACAGAATTTGTTGCAGCTGTCATTGTTTTGAGGTCTGCAGAATTTTAAAGATCTAGGGAGTTCCATGGTGGCCCTACTGGTTAGGATTCTGGGTTTTCAGTGCCGTGGTCTGGGTTCAACCCTTAACTGAGATCCCGCAAGCTGTGCAGTGTGGCCAAAAAAAAAAAAGAAGAATTTTAAAGATCTAGAATGTGAGAGCTGGTATGGACTTAAAAGGTTATCTAGGGACTTCCCTGGTGGTGCAGTGGTTAAGAATCCACCTGCCAATGCAGGCGACACGGGTTCGAGCCCTGGTCCAGGAAGATCCCACATGCCTCGGGGCAACTAAGCCGGTGAGCCACAACTACGGAGCCTGCGCTCTAGAGCCCCCCAGCCACAGCTACCGAAGCCCTTGCGCCTAGAGCCCGTGCTCCGCAACAAGAGAAGCCACCGCACCGCATTGAAGAGTAGCCCCAGCTCACCACAACTAGAGAAAGCCCACACGCAGCAACAAAGACCCAGCACAACGCAGCCAAAAATAAATAATTTTTTTTTTAAATGGGAGACACTCAACTTAAAAAAAAAAAAGGATACAAAGGAACTTATTTACAAAACACAAGTAGAGTCATGGATATAGAAAACAAACTTGTGGTTACCAGGGGATAAAGTGGGGGAGGGATAAATTGGGAGATTGGGATTGACATATACACACTACTATATATAAAATAGATAATTAATAAGAACCTGCTGTATAGCACAGGGGACTCTACTCAGTTCTCTGTAATGGCCTATATGGGAAAAGAATCTAAAAAAAAATAGAGTGGGGACTTCCCTGGTAGCATCGTGGTTAAGAATCCGCCTGCCAATGCAGGGGACATGGGTTCGATCCCTGCTCTGGGAAGATCCCACATGCCACGGAGCGACTAAGCCCGTGTGCCACAACTACTGAGCCTACGCTCTAGAGCCCACGAGTCATAACTAGTGAGCCTGTGTGCTGCAACTACTGAAGCCCGCACGCCTAGAGCCTGTGCTCCACAACAAGAGAAGCCACTGCAATGAGAAGCCCGTGCACCGCAACGAAGAGCCCCGCTCTCCACAGTTAGAGAAAGCCTGCGCGCAACAACGAAGACCCAATGCAGCCAAAAATTTAAATTAATTAATTAACATAAAATTTAAAAACAGTGAATATATGTATATGTATAACTGATTCACTTTGCTGTACACCTGAAACTAACACAACATTGTAAGTCAACTATACTTCAATAAAAATTTAAAACAAAGATTTCTTCTTTGATCCCCATTGTCTCTTATGAGGCACTTCTCCTACCTCCCCTCCTCCCTCCTTCCCAACATCCAGCTCCTTCGGTCTCATTCCATCTGAGAATCTGACTTGCCCACTGCCTTCCTGGTCACTCCTCCTGTATTCATGGAGGAATTGGGCTCCTGTCTCTGTAACTTCCTCTCCACCTCACTCCTGCCTTAATCCTTGGTAACTCCAGTATCTAACTATTCAGTGTATTGGCCTTTCAATTCCTTAAGCTTCTTACCTTCAGCCCAGCACAGCCCCTTCTTCCCATCATGATCTCTAATACCCCGCTTTCATAATTCTTTGAGCTGGGACTTCCCTGGCGGTCCAATGGTTAAGACTCTGTGCTTCCACTGCAGGGGGGCATGGGTTTGATCTCTGGTCGCGGAACTAAGATGCTGCATGCCACATGGCAAGCCAAAAATTTAAAAAAATAATAAAATTCTTTGACCTGAATCCCTCAATCCCCCTCCCTCTTTTCCCCATTAAAATTTCAACACCCCTTTACCTCCCTTATGTCTTTGTGTGTCATCATTACAATCCATTCTTTAAAATATCTTCATTCCTTTGTTCCTTTCTCCCTCTATCACATTTAGGCGGCCAAACTCCAACCCTAGTTGAATCCACCTTGTGGCTTTCCTAGTCCTCGTTCCTGATGGCCTGAATGTCATTGGAGGAAAGTCCAGAATCTGGATGACTGGTTCACTTTAAAGGTCATAACTGCAAGCTGAAAACAGGCAAGCAGCACCACACGGCAAGTCCTTTTTTTTTTCTTTAGTAAATCTGCTTTTCTCTTACAGTTTTATTATGTCAGGCTACTTCTCCCTCCATGTCCATCTGATGACCAGATGTCCTTTTGGAAGCTCTGTCCACTGAGACTCTCTCTTCCCTTAGTGCTGTTTTCGGGACCACCCATGAGTGTCTCTGTGGGGGCAGCAGTCTATTTTGGGCTAGAACCAACAAATTGAGTTGATTGATTCATGTATGACCCAGGCATCGGTTTTTCCTTCCTCCATCAGCTAGCTGTAGAGAACCTTCTTCAGGAGGCCGTGGGTGGGAGCTGTTGCCTTGGCGCCACAGAAGTGGATGACTTGGGAGATGTCTGTTTGCAGAGTTCACTTGTGCTCTCCAGACCTGTTCAGGTCTAACCTTAAATGGTCAGTTCCCATTGTGCCCTGCTATTGTGCCCACCCCCAGCTAATGACTTGGTGGGTTTGCCAGCTCTCAGAACCTACTGGTCCTTCAGTGACTCACATCAGTCACGCAGTCTCAACTGGGACCCAGTAATATGCCTGGATCTGCTTTTCAAATGGAGAATAGTTCTCTGCTACGGATAGCGTGGCCTTGTTCCAGAACCCTAGGGGGCTGCGCTGGACCCGCCTACCTCACACGGTCCCCTTGCCTGCCATGAAATCCTCTCACACCTCGGAATTTGCCAGGTCATGTGGCCCCAGGGGCAGCACTGCTCACATCACATCCTGAACCTAGGGCAGAATTCTCTCCTGCTCTGGGCTCTAGCCAGGAAGCCTGAGCGAGACATAGAAATAGCTCATTCACACCAAGACACTCTTTTGAATACTTATTTGCTTCGCACTTAGGAACTTAGAATTCCTATGTTAGCATTTAGTAACATAAAGTTAATTTTTTGTCACCTACCATTTCTTTTAAGTGTCCAGGCCAGCACTGTCCAGTAGAAATATAATATGAACCACATACATTAAGTCTAAATTTTCTAATAGCCACGTTACAAAAGAAACAGGTGAAATGAATTTTAATAATATATTTTATTTAATCCAATATATCTAAAATATTTTCAGCATGTGGCACTAGCCACATTTCAAGCGCTCAGTAGTCACCGTGGTGAGCGGCTGTCATACTGGAGAGCTCTGATCCAGACCCCTTCTCGAGAAATTCCTCATATTCATACACAACTTTAAAGGTTACAGAAATTCCCCATGCCTTTTCTAGTTTGTTCTGAGAGAGAGCTCAAATAGGTTTTATCCCTTCTATGTTAGAGATGAGAAAACTGAAACTCAGAGAAATGAACTTATTTGCCCAAGATAACCCAGCTAGCATGAAAGCAGTGGAGGTGGGACTCAGATCTGGCTACTTCTCAATCTAATTATGTTTTGAATAGAGCAAGAGGTTCCCAAACTTGTCTGCACATTCAAATCACTTGAGGATCTTTTAAAATTTCCAAAGCCCAGGCCACGCACCACATGAGTTAAGTCACAGTATCTGGGGTGGGACACAGGCACCAGGAGTGTTTGAAGCTCCCTGAGGGTTTCAGTGGGTAGCCATGTCTGGGAAACACTGGTGTATATATCCTTGATACTCAAAGTGTGGTCCATAGACTAGCAGCATGGGTGTCAGAAATGCATCATCTCAGTACAGCACAGGGAGTATAGCCAGTATCTTATAATAACGTTAAATGGAGTATAATCTGTAAAAATATTGAAACACTATGTTGTACACCTGAAATAATACAATATTGTAAATCAACTAGACTTCAATAGAAAGAAAGAAAGAAAGAGAGGAAGAAAGACATACATCACCTCAGATCTTGGCCAGACCTGCTGAAACAGAATCCACCTTTTAATAGCATACACCAGGTGAGTCCAGTACATACTAAAGTTTGAGAAGCAGTATATAAAACATGCTATTCTGCTTTTAGATGAAAGAAAACAATGCATTTTTATTGTGGGGGACTGTTGAAAATGGCAGGAGTTGTGACTTCAAGTTCGTAGCCTTTATGTTTTCATTAAATTAGTATTATATAACTGTAATGTTGTTTTCTCGATTTTATTATGACTGTATTTCTGAATGATTATGAACTCCTTATCTATTGCATACATGTGACTTGAAAAGACTCCAGAGAAACAGTCCTAAATCTCTTTCCATCCATTTCTCTCAAGCTTTAAATGGTACTGAAACTTTGTTTAACAAAATGAAAATTTTTCCTCATTCAATCAGCAGACTTACTGAAAATTTACACTGTGAGTGATGTGGACAGGTGAGATGGGGAAGAAAAAACTACTGACGTGGTTCCTGTTTTCAGGAGGCTTACAGTTTGTAGCAGAAAGCTAATACACCCACCCAAATAGCTACAGAACAGAAGAGAATGTGGGTTATGAAATGAGGATGCTTAGATAAAGTGTCCTGTGATTCAGAGGTGGGAGAGGTCACTTCCTGCTACTGGGATTAGAGAGGCTGTCATTAAGAAGTGGCCTTTGTGCTGAAGGATGTAGACATTCAGGAGTGGAGGGAAGCTGTTTTTACAGGAGAGGACACCCTCTCTGGTGGGGCTTTAATCCTTAGGGCAATGTTGATGTGTCTTAATTAGGATGCTTGGTTGTAAGGGACAAAAACTCAGCCCACTTCCTGGTTACGGCAGAAAAGCAGATTTTTGGCTCATAGAACCCATAGATTGAACAACCAGGAGGTGGAGAGGCCTCTGGAACATCAGGAACCACAGACTCAAAAACTGCCAAGACTCTTTCTCCTTATTATTATTATTATTTTATGTCACGGTCATCCTCTCTTATATGGAACTGGCTTCCTCAACATGACAGAAACATGATTGCAAAAGTTCCTATCTTTTGTTGATATCCTACACTCCCTAATACCAGAGAATAAAACCCCACATATCTGGTATTTGCTTCAAAATAACATGGAAGGAAAGAAAGCAAGATAGAAGTAGAGCTGAAACAAGGTTGGCCATGAATTGATCATTGATGAAGCTGGTTATTAGGTACATGGGGGTTCATTACGCTATTCTGTCTACTTTCATATATGTTGAAAATTTTCTTTAAGTTAAAAAAAAAGAAAATCCTTGAGAAGGAATTAGCAATATGTTAGCCTGCCTCGATCCTCCCTCTGAATCAAGCCATAGTAACCAGGGGATGTGGTGAACTTGGCAACTCTTATGGTTGGGACTCCAGGGTAGCCAGGGAGGGGCTGTTCTCAGAAGAAAAGGTGGTTCTGTTTCCAGGGGAAAAGGAAGGGAGGAATCCGGGGTAGAGAGGGTCTGCTCCATGTTGGCTCCTGGCTTTATGACCTGCCTCTCTCTCTTTCCATATTTCTGAGCATCATCAGATTATCCCAGCTGCACGTCCCATGTGTACCTCTAAGTTGATAGGATCAAAACCAAACTCTTGATCATCTGCGGGGTATTCTTCCCCCATTCAGTTGCTCCAGACAGAAATTTCTGAGTCATAATCAACTGATCCTGCTTCCTCACAATCCCCCATCTCAGTTTCGTCAATTCTGCCCCGAGATAATTCTGTGCTCCATCTTACCCTTCCTATTCCCAGCTCCACTACCCGAATTCCGAATTCTCCCAGCCTCGATCCCACCAAAGCCCATACTATCTCATACAACACAGCACAGCTTCCTACAACACCAACTCAATCATTTCATTCTCTGCTTCGTTGTCCCATGACAACCATAAGACATTGGGTCATTCAAAATCTGGTCTTAAACTCCTTTTTTTTTTGGCCACTCCACACGGCATGTGGGATATTAGTTCCCCGACCAGGGATGGGACGCGTGCCCCCTGCAGTGGAAGCATGGGGTTTTAACCCCTGGGCCACCAGGGAAGTCCCCAATAAATATATTTTTAAGAGCTTCTTTCCATTTGCACCCATTGGGGTCTATACACCAGGTACATTTATTCTTCTGTACTTTTGTATATGCTGCTTCTCCTATATGAACACGCTGGCCGAATTCTATAAGCTTGAGCTTAAAACCCACTTCTTTCACTAAAATCTTCTCTCCCTTCCCCAGCAGTGCTCATTCCTCCTGTGCCGACTTACGCACCCTTTGTAACACCATACGGTAATGATCTTTTCTGATTTGCATTCTTTTACCCTCAAGCAGCAACCCAGTTTCAATCGTAATGAATGTACCCCCTATACATAAAATAGTGAGTGAATGTCTCAATAAATTTTAAAGCTACAACACAAAATAGGCTCTCTTGATTACAAGGGATCCCCCAACTCTAGTTCAGCCACCCACTGAAGATTGAACTTTGTGTGTGTGTGTGTGTGGTACGCGGGCCTCTCACTGCTGCGGCCTCTCCCGTTGCAGAGCACAGGCTCCGGACGCGCAGGCTCAGTGGCCATGGCTCACGGGCCCAGCCGCTCCGCGGCATGTGGGATCTTCACGGAACGGGGCACGAACCCACGTCCCCTGCACCGGAAGGCGGACTCCCAACCACTGCGCCACCAGGGAAGCCCTGAAGATTGAACTTTGATATAATCAGGTTCAGTGAAAGGGAACTCTCTCCTGACATGCCCATTCTACTTTTGGAGAGCTCTGGTGTGGCTCTCCCTTAGACTGACGCTTGAATCCTGCTGTCTGCCACTCATGCCGGGGACTCCAAGTTCTACCCTAGGAACCTCCAGAAGGACAATCGGACTTTTGAAATCAGCTCTCATGTTCTTCAGTCTAAATATCAAACGTTCAAGGGACTTCCCTGGCAGTCCAGTGGTTAAGACTTTGCCTACCAATGCAGGGGATGTGGGTTCAATCCCTGGTCAGGGAGCTAAGATCCCACATGCCTCGTGGCCATAAAACCAAAACTTAAGACAGAAGCGATAGTGTAACAAAGTCAATAAAGACTTTAAAAAAGTGGTCCACATTAAAAAAAAAACTTAAATAAAAATATCAAACGCTCTTTGAAGAATTCTTCAGAAGGCAGGGTGTGAGTAGCTAAGCCTCTGAGCATGCTTCAGCCTGTCTCCAACTATCTGGATGTGTGGCTCCAGACTGCATGCAATACCCAGGTGTGGTCAGATTGGGAACAGGACCTCAACAAGGAAGGAGTGAGAAGGATTGTGAGTGATATTGAGGGCACACTTGACATTGCATAACCCAGTACAGTTTGTCATAGCAATGCTCAGTGGCCCATGATGAAGAATGAAAGAGACAGGTGTTTGTGTTTATCCAGGGCTAGAGACTGGCAAGAGAACAGCCCTGAAGGATCACGGAGAAGAGGACCTCTCTTGAAATCCATTCCATCCAATTATATCATCTTCACGCCATCATCTTGGTCCCCCCGTACCTTGAAGACATTGACATCTAAAGTGAATTTGTTAAAAAAAAAAAAAAGGAATTCCCTTGTGGTCCAGTGGTTAGGACTCTGAGCTTTCACTGCTGAGGGGCACAGGTTCAATCCCTGGTCAGGGAACTAAGATCCTGCAAGCTGCGAGGTGCGGCCAAAAAAAGAAAAAGAAAAAAAGTGAATTTGTTCAGGCTTTCCTCTTTACCTTCTCAGGACAGATTGATGTATTTTAAAAATCTATCTCTTCTCCTTATTTGACACAGTGAAGGATAAGACACTTTTCATGTTATTTTCCTAATAATATGTTGCTTAAAATTGGATAGATTCATGATCCCTTTAAGAGAGATTTCATAAGAAAATAAACTTTGTCTCATCAGACTTTCAGAAATGAAATGGAGTTTCTAAGTCATCTATGGTTAGGGTTCTCCCATAAGTGTGTGAGAATCAAGCTTCAAGGCTGGGTGCCATGAAGGAATGGGTTTCCTAGATCTTTACTCTTGGCTGGAAGAGTATGGGGTGGGGGGATTGGGAGGGAATGTGTAAAACTCTCCCTTCCTAGGTTGACTATTTCAAAGAAGAAGAATGGTGGAAATTAAAGCAGGGGTAATTTCTTAGTCATAATGGAAAAATTTCTGACTATCAGAGTCTTCAAATAACATTGCAACCAAGTCAAACATCAACCTTCTTTGAAATAGCGGACGAACACTTGACTAGGGAGGGAATGCCCCTCAAGAGGGTTGATGACTCCTTATGTCATGGGGACAATGGGACCAGATCAGAAGGGCTTTTGACTGAATTTAGAAGAAGAGAGAGAGGGAATTCCCTGGCAGTCCAGTGTTTAGGACTCTGCACTTTCACTGCCGAGGGCTCAGGGAACTAAGATCCTGCAAGCTGTGCGGTGTGGCCAAAAGAAATAAATAATAATTTTTAAAAAGGAAGAAGAAGAGGGAGACAAAAACCTAGAAAACCTGTGAAACCAGGTACTGTGGAAGACAGGTTCAAGGTATACAGGAAGAAGCACATGAGTCACACAAGAAAATGACTTGAATGATTATATGAATGACACATACAACGTCTGCTGCCTGCATAATAATGCACATTTCACTGGTAACGTGGATTTGAGATCGCGGTGTAGTGTAGTAAATACAATCTCGTAAGAATAGGCTGATTTGGTGTGATAGGAGCTCAAGATAGGAATGCGAGGATTAAAAAGGGTATACAGGGCTTCCCTGGTGGCGCAGTGGTTGAGAGTCCGCCTGCCGATGTAGGAGATACGGGTTCGTGCCCCGGTCCGGGAAGATCCCACATGCCGCGGAGCGGCTGGTCCCGTGAGACACGGCCGCTGAGCCTGCGCGTCCGGAGCTTGTGCTCCGCAACGGGAGAGGCCACAACGGTGAGAGCCCCGCGTACCGCAAAAAAAAAAAAAAAAAAGGGTATACACTTTTTAAACGACCAGTTATAAGGGAAAGTGCACTAGCGCTGCAGACCCACAGAGCATGACTGTATATTCAGGGCCAGACACTGCACGGGGCCCTGGAGATGTGATGATAATTGAGACAAACATGGTTCCTGCCCTCTTGGAGCTTACAGTCTAGTGGGGCTGAAGGTAGAGAGGGTGACCTATTTAAGGAATTGAGAGAAGGTTCTTGTGAGGTAGGGAGTAGTTAGAGACAAAGTTAAAGAACTCAGAGGCCATATGAAGGAGTCTAGACCTTATTTTCATATCAAGGGGATATCACTGTAGGATTCAAAGCAGAGACACGACATGATCAAATTTTATGGGGGACAAGAATTGAGGCAGAGACTACAAGTTAAGACAGCAATCTAGGCAAGAAAGAATCATAGCCTGGGTTATGGTAGGGATGGATTCAAGTACAGTTAGGAATTAGAACTGGCAAGATCCAATTGGAAATAGAGAGTGAAAAAGAAGAAGGAATCAAAGACAATATCAAAATTTCTGGCTCTGTCATTCAGAGTTGAAAATATGGGAAGAGGTTCTGGCTCACTGAATGCGGGTTGGGGGAAAAAAGCTCGGTTTTGGACATGTTGAATAGAAGGCGTCTGTGGATCATTCAAATGGAGATGTCTGGGAGGCAAGTGGAAGAGCAATTTAAAGATGTGGGGGCAGGGACTTCCCTGGTGGTGCAGTGGTTAAGAATCCGCCTGCCAATGCAGGGGACACAAGTTCGAGCCCTGGTCTGGGAGGATCCCACATGCCGCGGAGCAACTAAGCCCGTGCACCACAAGTGCTGAGCCCATGAGCCACAACTACTGAAGCCCGAGCGCCTAGAGCCCGTGCTCTGCAACAAGAGAAGCCACCGCGATGACAAGCACGCACACTGTAACGAAGACCCAACGCAGCCAAAAAAAAAAAAAAAAAGACGTGGGGCAAGTGGTGGGCTACTATTCATGATTTAGAAGTTGAGATTATCCAGAGAGAAGCCCTCAGAATGATATTATGCATTTGCCCATATCTGTGAAAGAGAATTGGAAGCACACTGCAGAATATGTACCGTTTTTTTTAAAACACCAATTCCATTCATACTTATTCCACAACAACATTTTTTTTTTAAATAAATAAATCTATAAGGGTTCGGTGCCCTGGAGGTTTTAGTCTGTCAAAGTAAGAACATAATTGTCTTCTTGGGGGACGTGGCAACCATCAAGAGCTAAATGGAGAATGGAGATGTCTATTAATATTTCAAAAAGAGTTGTATTATTATTGTAAACCTTGGAGTCCTAGTTATTGATTTAGAAATTATTGACCTTAAAAGTGTATATCCCTCATCCCTGACTTTTCATTTTTCTTTCTCAGCTGCTCAGGTTGGGGAAAAACCTTTCCTAGCATTTTACACTCAGATGGATTTGCAGAGGGCCCGAGGAACTGTAGAGGTCCAGTGTCTCTTAGAATTGCCAACTGGTGATAAGGTTATATGCTGTAAAGACAGACACAGTGCTCAGGTCAAGAAATTCTCTTGACTTATCAAAACTCTTAAGAATGCATCTCATCATCTCCTGGGCTTAAGCTGTATCTCAGAAATTAGTGGGATGCAAATTATTTGACTTGCCTGTTTGCATAAGATGCCCTTGCCATGCTTCAGGGCATACCAGATACAATCATACCATAATTACAGGAGCTCTGGGGACTGGCTTCAATTAACCAAGCTTCTTCTCAGTTATTATTATATTATCCATATTTATAGCATTTGACATTTCCACAGTGCTCTTTAATCATACTGTATGTGGGTTGCCTTAATCTAAATCTTTCAACATACTTGGGATACTGGCTGTTCCTGTTCTCTGGATCTTCCAGATGGAGAAACTAGGCATGGACCAGTATCCAATGATAGAATTTGAGAGTTAGTCCCAAGTCATTTGGACAGGCCAGTGGTGGTTAAGCATTCACACCAAAAACCAAAGGCCTGCTGGGTAAAGTTGGGTAGGTCAATGGGATGCTAAGACATGGGACTGAAGGCAAGAAGACACTGTCTTTAGTTCAAAGGTCTGAGGACTGGACTTGCCCAGCCAGAGCAATGGAATCTCTGGAGCCAAGTGTCCTGGAAACCACTATTCTATCAAGGCAAGAGCTGTTGTAGCACTTCTGCTACCATTAAGCTGAGTTAACTCTGACACCCTTGCTCCTTCTTCCTTGGGTCTAATAGTTCTCTAGGCTCTCTTGACTGGACAGTGGAGCTTGGGGCAGGGAAGGGAGGGTTGTCTGAATCTGAGATACTGAATATAGGGCCCCACAAGTCATGTGGGCTGTCCCGTCAAAGGAATGGGTAACAAGAGAATCTGTAAGAGGTTCGATGGGAGGGAAGAAGGGTGAAGGAACAGGAAGTTGTAGTCAGGGAAAGGAATGGCAACCTCCCAGGAAATGAAACAGTGCCACGTAATAACAAGGGCCAGGTGGTGACAACGTTTAGGTCAGAAGAAATGAGGCAGCAGAGAATTGTGAGGTGAGGCTCTTCACTTGGAGTGCTGTCACTGTGAGCACCACCTTCATCATAGGGAAGGGAGGCAGAGAAGGGAGGAGAGAAGGAGGGTAAACCCGCTGCAAAAGGAAAACCCACCACGGAGGAGAAAAGCACATTCCTGGGCTAGGCAGGTACCAACACTGTGAAAGCCTGTGCAACCAGATAATATGGACTCCAAGAGAGAAGAAGAAATGGTTCTTGAGGCTGGGGTGTGGGTTATCTTGTTCATCTTTGTATTTCCTGCAGAAACCACCATATTTCTGGCACATAGTAAGTCTTGGTAGAGCTCTGCTTAACTCAATTGTAATAAAATTATTTTCTCATGTAAATGGAAAATTACTTTATCTTTGGGATGTTAATCTTTGAAGAATCTTAAACTAGCCAGAAGAACGTTTTCATTATTCTAAAGTACTTTCTTTCCTCCTTTCCCCCCCACCCCTTGTTTGGTTTATAATAACCTTTATTATTCCTTTTAAGTTATAAAATAAAACACGCCCAGAACTAAAAGAATATACACATCTACCAGAAACAACCAACCAACCAAACCAAAACAAAACCCCCATAATCTCATTGACCAGTGATTTTTTTTCTGGGCCTAAAATTTTAAAGTGTATTTACATATTGTTGTACATATTTTTGTGTTGTTCTCACTCAAAATATTGTGGCTATTTTCCTATGATAACAAATATGGTTCTTTCATTTCAGTTTTAATGGCACATACTGGTCCATTGCCTGAATGTGCTATCATTTTCTTTTTTAGACTTTGATGTTCTCAATGTTTTGCTTTGCTTTTTTTGCCCTTCTAAACTACGCTGTCATAAACATCCTAGTATTTAAAAATCTATGTGCAAAATGGATTATTTCCTTAGGCTAAATTTCAACATGAATGACTTGATTACCAATTTGACTTGTTTTAAGCGTTTTGATATATATTGTCAAGCTTCCTTCCAGAAAGTTATATCAATTAATACTTCCACCAGGAAGTTGTACCTGAGAGTGCTTCCTTTTCTATATCGTATCCAACAGAGCACTAGTGTTTTTTATTCCTTTTTCTTTTTTTTAATTTGGGTCAATGCAAGAAGGTTAAAAGTAAACTTTTACAATTTGCTTTTTTAAACTGTGTCTAAACTTTTTTCATATACATATTGGTTATTTCCAATATATACAAAAGTAGAGAGACTTGTATATGAAACCTTCATGTACTCATCAACTCAGCACCCAGATTCGACAATTATCAACTCATAGCTAATCAATCTTGTTTCTTTTTTTTTTTTTTTTTGGTAGCAAATCTTCAACATCATCTCATTTCATCTGTAAATATTTCAGTATATAGAAGACTGAAAATTATGTAGTCAAATTCACCAATTTTTTCCTTTGTGGTTTCTGCCTTTGGTGTTAAGCTCAAAAATATATAAATTTTCATCTGTATTTTCCAGTTGTCGTTTGGTTTCCTTTTAAAAAATCTTTGATTTTTTTGATCCATCAGGATTGAACTTTATCTTTTTTTCAAATATTTAACCAATTATCGAAATAAGTTAATATAATCCTACAAATTTGGAATATCAACTTTATCACACCTGAAATATTTACAGACAGCTAGATCTGTCCGGTCTTATGCTAGTATTACTTTTTTTGAGTATGTTCTTTCATTATTATAAATTCCCTGAATAACACTATAGATCAATCATTCATGTACACTGTTTTCATGTGCAATTATCCAAAATTCTGGAAAAAAAAAACCAAAACCTTAAAATTGAAGCCTTGATATTGTTCATTATCACCTTAAAATTAGATTTGCAAGCTCAGCATATGAAAGGCTGTTCCTTCCCACTTCCCATTTTTAAAAAATCACTTATATAAACTAACTATTACATCTTTGCACATTAAAAAAGCAATTAGAAATTACTAGAAATTGAATTCCAATAACTAGTAAATCTGTTTTGGATTCCTATTACGTGCTAGGACATAATGTTTGGTGCTGATTGTACAGGGAAAAGCAAGATGGACACAACTCCTATCTTCAAGTATCTTACCAAGTCCAAATTCTGTGATCAATTTCAGGGACTCTGGACCTCCTATTAAGAATCCGTGAATAGGTGATAGGATGAGACTAGTTAGAAATGCAGGTCTGAGGACCTAATCATCCATGAGAAGAATGGAACTGTGAAAACACCTATCTGTGTGTTGCTGGTGTTTTATTTCTTTCAATCCTTATCTCTGCAGTGCTTTCTCAGCATTTCATGGATCTCCTGAGCTCTCCCCAGCTGGGTTCCAGTGACCTCATTTACAACACTTTTGATAAGAGCCCTCGGGCTGAAAAAGGTTCTGGGAAAAGGTACTTTGCCTCCAAAAGCTTTTAGTTGAATGGTGGGCCCTTCCCCTAATTAACACGGGCTTAGATTTCCTGGAATTGCCTCAAGTGTCATCTATACTATTTTCAAAATTATAAGCTTGATTTTCTTCACATTTCCAATGCATTTAATAGATATCGTCTCAAAAATCTATCCCATCTTCAGGCATACTTTAATATTTTTTTTAAATGGGGGAAAAAGCAGGATTCAGGCAAAACTGTTCCATTGTTCATCAACCAATATTCTTTGATTTTATTGAGAAAGCAGTTAAGAACAACGTAAGATCTTTTGTTTCTGATTCCTGAATCCGATTCCTAATTATTGCATGAGGCTACGGGTAACAAAATACTCAACTACAGTTACATAAAGTGACTTATCATTCTCACAGAATAAGAAGCCGCCGAGATGAAGGCAAAGCTGGGCAGCTATTCAACGATGCCACGAAGGATCTAGAATTTTATCTTTCTTCTCCACCATCTTCAACTATGAAATTCACCCTCATAGTGGCAAGGTGGCTCCCATAGCTCTAATAATAATAATGCCTGCAACCCAAGTGGGAACCAAGGGGAAGGGCAAAGAGGAACATTCCAGATGAGTCTGGCTCTGTTAAGTCTTTCCAGAAGCTCTGCAAAACTCTCCACATAGAGACTAGTAGCCAGAACTGTGTCCTGTGGCCATCTTCACAGCAGGGGAGGCCAGGTGACTGTGCATCTTAGCTGGGAGCATCGTTACCCAGAACAAAACCTGAGCTCTGTTGATAAGAAAGATGGGGAGAATGCCACAACTCCTCAGACGGAGGGCGTGTGTAGTCTATTCCTGCAGGGGGATGCTGGCATGGGCTTTGGACTTCTGTGTCTTCCACAAAGCCTGTCCTTCAATAATACTGCCCAAAACAGAAGGTACAGTCTTGATCTCTTGATGCACTCACTAAATCACTCACTCATTCTTTACTTGATCAATTTAATAAATATTTACTGAGCATCTTCTTTTAGCCAGGCATGGAAGAAACAGTGGTGACCAAAATAGGCATGATCCTTGCCCTCAGAGAGCATCCAGTCCTAAATTTAAAAAAAAGAAAAGAAAAGCAAAAGTAAAACAGGGCACTCATTTTTTTTTTTTTTTTTTTTTTTCCTAATTTGGCTGTGCCACCCGGCTTGCGGGATCTTAATTCCCCGACCAGGGATTGAACCAGGGCCCTGGCAGTGACAGCACCGCGTCCTAACCAGTGGACCACCAGGGAATTCCTGGGGGGCAATGTATCTTAGATTTCTCTTTTACCTTTCATCGAAACCACCATATTCAGTTTTGAAGCATAAATCTCCTCCTCTTACGGTCAGTGAAAAATGGATCATTCTCCTCTACACTGCTGACACAACTGAGGCCATCTCGACCCACTCAAAATCAAGCCGACCGATCTGGTAGAAAAGTTCAGTGTGTAAAGGGCCAATACTAAACAATTTGAGACCAAGGCATTTAGCTACTTGGAATATCGTTTAGTTTACGGACCCAGACTGGCTTAGCAGGATGCAGAGTTAGTCTGAGCAGCGGACCAATGAGCTTGTGGAGGGCAGGAGGGACTGTGTCTTAGCCACCTTTGCATTCTGCACATCAGCTCAGTGACCGAATCATGGTAAGTAGCTAGTAAATACGTTTGCTGATCTAGACCCAAACTTAACGTCTTTCTCTACTAAAATGTAGGAAGAGCCAAAGAGACATTCTTTAAGGGCAAAGTGAACAGCTAGTAATCCCTGACTTTTGCATTCTATAGGGCAAATTTATTCTTCCTGTGCTGCATGTTGAAGTTCGCCAACCAATATGCCAAGGCACGCAGCCACATTTGTTGTGGGTGTGAGAGGCGTGCAGATATTGAACCCCTTCTGTCTGGGGAGGCTGAGCCCCCCTGGGTGGGAGGGGGCATTGTCTCAAGGGGCCACACAAACTTGACCATGACTATGTGTGGCATGGGGTGAGAAACATTTGGGAGCTCTATTCTATGGCACAGATAACATTTTGGTTTTAGGTGAAACTTCATGAAGTTTGAATAACTTAAAAACAGACTTCAAATACATAGTTTGAACAGTCTTTGTCAACCAGATTTTTCTTTAGCCAAGTTTTTGAATAGTTCAGAAACATGTAAAAATGATTTGGTGAAGACATGGTCTTTTGAAACCAGGCCTGGAAGGTTATTGAAATCAATATGGGCAATTTCATTTAAAAAAGGGTCTCAATTTAATATTCCCACAAACCTGAACCAACATACTCTCCAGGGAAATAAATGCTCTGTTTGTTTTTTTTTAACATCTTTATTGGAGTATTATTGCTTTACAATGGTGCGTTAGTTTCTGCTGTATAACAAAGTGAATCAGCTATACGTATACATATATGCCCATATCTCCTCCCTCTTGCATCTCCCTCCCACAATAAATGCTCTTTGAATCCACCTCTGTGTAGCCTTCCAAGAGGATGAAAATAAAAACCAGGCTTTTATTTATTTACTTATTTATTTATTGGTATTTTACTCCATGACACTCCACAAATCCTTTAGGGATGTAAAAAAACAAATATCTGACTTTAAAATTTTCCTAACAATATTAACACTACTGCTACCAGGCCATCTGGAATATAAAGCTGGTCTCTTCCACCAGCTGCACGTTATACGCACCTACTTGGGACTCTCACTCTTTCATGAACTGCCATGCTATTCAAGTCCCATCAAAAGACAGATGAGGAGAGCAGTACTGGAGAAAGACTGACCAAGGGGCATGTTAAAACACTTTTTCATTTCAGTTCCTCAAATCCTATTTTATTCTGAATAAGACTAGGGAATAACACACTTGGCTATCACCTTACCTTCCCACAGAAATATCACCATGGAACCAGGATTCAAAACCATTCCCTTAGCTTTTACAGGGATTTGGGGTTTTTTTTGATTGTTCTGTTTTGTTTTGAATGCATGGGGAAAAGTGTTCTGAATCTTCTGCCAATACTTTAATTAAATTGTAAGGTACTTGAGAGCAGGGGCTGTCTTATCTTTATAGCTTCAGCACAAAAGTTCTAACATCTTAGGTGCTGTGAGCATGAAAAACATTACGTCAGTATATGTTGAATACAAGAAACAAAGTGCCTAAACTGTAGCAAGTTATAAAGCTTTTTAGAAAGGGAAACCTAATCTCCAGAAGATAAAATTTGGTTTGGGGTGAAACATCACCAAGTGCAAATAACGTTAAAATAGCACTTCAAATATTTAGTCTGAACAGGCTTTGCCAACCAAGTTTTCTTTAGCCCAAGTTTTTGGACAGTTTCAAAAACATTTAATAACTATTAATATTTTAGTGAAGAAATAACCTTTTAAAACCAGGTCCTGAAGGTTATAGAAATCAGTATGGGGACTTCCCTGGTGGTGCAGTGGTTAAGAATCTGCCTACCAATGCAGGGGACACGGGTTCGATCCCTGGTCTGGGAAGATCCCACATGTCGCAGATCAACTAAGCCTGCGCTCTAGAGCCCGTGAGCCACAACTACTGAGCCTGCGTGCCGCCACTACGGAAGCCTGTGCACCTAGAGCCTGTGCTCCGCAACAAGAGAAGCCACCACAATGAGAAGCCCGTGTACCGCATCGAAGAGTAGTCCCTGCTCACAACTAGAGAAAGCTCGTGTGCAGCAGTGAAGACCCAACACAGCCAAATAAAGAAAGAAAGAAAAAAGAAATCAGTATGGGTAAATTCATTTAGATGAAGGTGCTCAAAAATACACCTTCGACTGATGGCGCAGTGGTTGAGTCCGCCTGCCGATGCAGGGGACATGGGTTCGTGCCCCGGTCTGGGAAGATCCCACATGCTGCGGAGCGGTGCACGTCCGGAGCCTGTGCTCCACAACGGGAGAGGCCACAACAGTGAGAGGCCCGCGTACCGCAAAAAAAAAAAAAAAAAAAAAAAAAGTGCTCCGCAACGGGAGAGGCCACAACAGTGAGAGGCCCGCATACCACAAAAAAATTAATAATTAAAAAAACACCTTCCACAAAAGCCACAACAATGTTTAAATTCTCCTGGATGTCTGTGAGTTAAAACAACAGATCCAGAGTGGTGATGCTGGCAACTTCCATGTGTTTAGCTGCCCTGCTGGCAGTCCAGGAAGGGTATCTCCTGTCAATTCCTGAAAGAGAATTCAGCTGCCAATTCAGGAGGAGAAAGGAAGGATAGAAGGCTCTGCGAAGTTGGCACCGGAGCTTACTCAGTCTCAAGGCACTGAGAGTAATATTTGGAGGGGGGAAAAATTACTTAAAGGTGCATGCCAAGATTACAATGGATTTAAATCATTATAAAATCTTTCCTGATCAAGACCATTAAAAATCCGGGGCCCGAGAAACAAGCCTTGAGAAACTAGCGCTGTAAAGGACGCCTAGCTGCTACTAGAAAATCTAAGGCCCGTGGGATTAGAAATGACAACGGCCACGTGATATATTGCTAACTATACAGCGCGGCCCTGTTATAGTAGCTGACTTTTATAGATACAGGGATTTACTAAAGGCCCAGTCATGTCCCTAGGAAAGCAATACTGTGGCTACATATGCAGAAACAGCCTCCTGTAACAGGGAAATACAGCGATCGCCGCTCTACCCCACACCACCAGTACCCTTTATGGTCCTATGACTTTGGGAAGAGGCAGTTCAGAAAGCACCATGGACCCAAAGAGTCAAGTATTTCAGGTTCATTCCAACTCTCTTCCACTCGTTAAATTTTCAATAGATTCCCAAGAACCTCCATGCATGAGAAAACTTGGATTTGAGGAAGGGAATTTCAGGGGGAGGGGAGAGAGGGGAATGGTCCGATCGGGGAGGATACCCGCGCCACTTCCACTGTCCGGCCTGGGGATCGGCCCACCTGCCCCACGTGCCTAAGCCCGGGTGCCCCGCTCCTCCGGGTCCCTGCGCTCCCGGAGAGCCCCTGTCGGCCCCAGGTCGTGCTTCCCAGGGGGCTAAAGGTGCCGGCGCCCCCTCCAGGGTCCCCTCTGGGGATCTAACCCCTTGCCCCCCACGCAGACACCTAAGCCGGGCGCCCCATGTTCCGGGCCCCGGTCCGTCCCGGGAAGGAGGACTCGCTTCCCAGGCCAGAGCAGGTGCCCGCGCCCTCACACGCGGAGTCGGAGGAGGTGGCCGGGGAGCCCCGCCCAGATGCCGAGCCCGGCGCCGGGGCCCGGCCGGGGCGCGGGCGCTCGGTAACCCGGAAGTGGCGGCGGTGGCGGCGGTCGATGTGGGCGAGCAGAGACCCCCCCACCCCACCCGCCGCCCCGCGGCCGCCGTGGATTCTCTTTTCTTCTCGCTCCCTGGCTTTCTCTCACCCCCTCCAAAAACTCCGCCAGCCCTCGGGTTCCTGGAGAGTTCGGACTCGGAGGATTTTGCCTGCTTTGGCGCGCCCGGGTGCCCCCGATCCACCGGCTGGGTCTTTTGTGGTTCTGGTTACCGCAAGTGGCAACGTTGGGGTGCTTAAATACCGGGCAGAAACAGCTTGGTTCGCGTTTAGTTTGTGTGAGCTGGCAGCCAGAGGCTGGAGGTCCTCAGGCTGAAGTGACCTTGGGGAAGGCGCGCGAGTCTCATACCTCTGTTTCCTTCCTTGTAAAATCAGGGGGCGAGACGGGAAGACTTCCAAAAGACGTTCCGGTTGTAAAGTGCTCGGCGGGGCCGTGTCTGGGCATCCGTGGAGTCAGCCGCAGGGTCGGGTGGTGTGAAGTTTGCCTCCTGGTGGGGCTGAGTAGCTGGCACTGCGGGCAGGGAGTTAGCTCGTGCCTGTGGGCCTGGCACCTTCCTCAGAGCCTCAGTAAAAACCCAGGATGAGTTGGAATCTTACGGTACAGGGTTTGGGGAATCTCTTGACCTTGAGTTAGCATTCACAGGAGAACTACAAAGTATTTTATCGAGGGAGGGCCTTTTTTGTGCAAGGCAGAAATTGGGGGCGTGGTTTCGGGGCTAGACCTAGTAAGACCAGCAAACAAAACTTGAGTGTTAGTCCGAGTGAGGCAGAAGTCTGGTAAGTGGGCAAGTCGTGTCACCTGTTCGTGCTCCGGTTTGGGTATCTATGATTTTGCCCCAGCCACCTGGTACCAGGGATGGTGAAAATACCTGAGATCATGTCTCCTATGACATCCGATTGCTTCAGATGAAAGAGTCCCCAGAATAAGTTTAATTGGCACTGTTATGGCTATTGACACGTATAGTCTTTATCTAAAATGTGATTGCTCGGCTCATACAGACTGCCAACATTAGTGCTTTTTGTCTCCATTCCTGTTCATACATACGCTCATAAATTACCCTGTGCCTTTCTGGGAAGATGACTTGTCCAACAGGGAAGTACTTAGGATTCAATATGTTGCTTATTCACGTTCTCCTGAAGTCCTGAAGGAGTTCATTTGGATGATAGCTTTTTGAAAGTGGTTTAGGCTGAGATGGTACCATAGGCAGAGACACTGAGTCAGAATCTACAAGTTAAAAAGCCACCTGTTCCAGTAAAGGGTTTCAAAAGTATGTGTGTCACACACAATCAATAGATTGCTAGAATTTGCTGTTGGTAAAGGTATTAAAAATAAGGGTTGGCATTAGATCTTTTTAAAGTGAAACATTAAAATCCTACCTTGAATAGGTCTTATGATAAAATTTCTGCAGAACACTGTTCCTGTATGTGCCTGTCTGGATTAGAATGAAATCCTTTCAGATATGCGTGTCTGGATTAGAATGAAATCCTTTCAGATGTAAGGCTAACCCTTTGCCCTGAATATGCAGGTGTGTCTGTGTTACAACATATGTGAGGCATAGTTATTTCCTGGAGACTTGTCATATTTAATTTAATTAAGGGCATTGTTTTAGGTAAGGTTAAATTTTGAATTATGTGCTGGTATAGCTTAACTTTGCCCAGGATTTATTTAACTTTATACCAGAACTCATGTCTAGATTGAGTTACTCACCTGTAAAATAGGTTAGAACTTAAAGGCTAAGTGAGAATCTTAGGATTTGAAGAAACCTTTCAAATCTTCTTGTCCTGTGCTTTTCAAACTTTTTTGGATTGTGACCCCACAATAAGAAACACATTTTACATCTAGATCAAGCGCACACATACACATCTGTGTCTATATATCAGAAGCAAACGTCTCACAAAACAATATTTTTGCCTGTGGGCAATACACATGCAGACTATGCTTTTTTTTTTTTTTAAATAAATATATTTATTTATTTTTGACTGTGTTGGGTCTTTGTTGCTGCGCGCGAGGTTTCTCTAGTTGCGGCGTGCGAGGTTTCTCTAGTTGTGGCGAGCGGGGGCTACTCTTCGTTGTGGTACGTGGGCTTCTCATTGCAGGGGCTTCTCTTGTTGCGGAGCACAGGCTGTAGGCACACGGGCTTCAGTAGTTGTGGCACACAGGCTCAGTAGTTGTGGCTCGCGGGCTCTAGAGCGCAGGCTCCGTAGTTGTGGCGCACGGCCTTAGTTGCTCCGCAGCATGTGGGATCTTCCCGGACCAGGGTTCGAACCCATGTCCCCTGCATTGGCAGGCAGATCCTTAACCACTGTGCCACCAGGGCAGTCCCACTATGTTCTGTTTTATTTCATATTTTTTTTTTAAAGAAGAAGAAAAAGAATGCTGGTTGTGAAGGACTAAGTTGATTTCCCATATCATTTATGGACACTGTCCTTATGCACCCTCATTTGACGGAGAACTGGGGAAGAGCAGTAGGTCTCTTGACTGCTAGTTTAGTACTCTTTCCACACCATGCAGTCCTATTTATCAGATTTCTCTAGAGGTGCATTAACCTCTCTAGAGGTCTCAGTTATTCTAATAGGCTAGGAGTTACTTGACTCAGAAGCTAGGCAGTCCCTTAACCACCTCCTCTCGGCTCTCTGTAGTTTTTCTGCTCTAACCTTGTCTGGAAGATGCCCTCTTCTCTGCCCATGTACAGCTCCGTTCAGGTCATTGCCACGGCAGCAGGACCTCCCCTCCCTGCCCCATGTACCCATTGTTCTGCGGCTGCCTCAGATCCCGTTTTCCACCCCCAGCCTTCATGTCTTCCTTGGGGATCTTTCTCTTTTCTGATCTCCTGATGAGGAGAGACACTCAGAACACTGCTCCGAACACTGATTGGAGAGCCCACCCTATCCTAAATCATCTCCATCTCTGCACTCAGGTGTTATTCCCCCAGGAGGAATGTAAGGTGTGTGTGTGTCAGTGCTGTGCATCCCCCAAAGTACCCAGCCCAGTACTTGCCCTCCCTCCTCATACTCACACCCGGCCTTTTGTATATGCCTCTTTCCTATGCCCTGAATTCTCTATCCTGTCTGGATCCTGACTGGGTTCTTGGACCCTTGGTATTCCTGTGCACCTGGTACTCAGCTCCTTTACCTGCACTTATCACACTGTGTTGCTGTGTCCTGTTGTGTGACTGCATCCCACTAAGTTGAAAGTTCCTTGAGGGCAAGGACTCCCTGTCTTCTGTTTTCCCAACAACTGGCAAAGTGCCTTAAGATAAGAGACATTCATTAAATGTTTGTTTAATGGGTTGCACATATGGGTGCCCCATAAATAGATGGGATAGATTCAAATTTTCCTAATTTTCTTACAAAGAGTTGGATCTATTTTACCTCTAGGGTTTGGTATCATGGGCATAACCACAGGCAAAGAAAGGGGTTACAATGTGTTGGCTTGAGGTCTGATCCACTTTGTATCTATTATATGCCCATGTTTGCAACATTGAAGTATCTGTATTGAACAGAAGAGTCTAACAGTAACCCTTTTGTATTTCTCTTCATCCTTTCTCCATTACTATCTGTGCGTGCTCCAGTGAGCTGCCCAGTCCTTGATGGAGGACTTCAAACACAAATACTACCTAGTATTTCCATGGGTAAAGGTAGCAAATTCCCTAAATGATGAGCAGTAGAGTGGGCCAGTAATCTAAAATAAGGGTTTGGGGAGGAAGTAAATTCTAAGGCAAAAAGGTGGTCATTGCTCTTTGGCCAAGAGATGATTATTTTAAGCATTTGAGAAATGACTGAAAAGGGTGTAGAAGAGAGGTGGGATTTGAAAGAGCCAGGGAGAGCATGGACTCAGCATGGAAGAAGTAAGTTGGTGTTTTATTAGGTTCGTACAGCTGTAGCAAAGTACCATAGACTGGGTGGCTTAAAAGCAACAAAAATTTCTCAGTTCTGGAGGCTGGAAGTCTGAGATCAGGGTGCCAGCATTGTCAGGCTCTGGTGAGAACCCTGTTTCTGGTTGCGGACTTCTCATCGTTTTCTCACACGGTGGAAGGGGCAAGGGAGCTTTGTTGGGCTGGTTTATAAGGGCACTAATCCCATTCATATGGGTTCCACCTTCATGACCTAGTCACCTTTCAAAAACCCCACCTCCTAATAAGATCACCCTGTGGGTTAGGTTTCAACATATGGGACATGTGCGTGCATGCACGCGTGCGTGCACACGCACACACACACACACACACAATATTCAGCCTACCGGCAGTTGGTTTTATTTATTTTATTTATTTTTAATTAATTAATTTATTTTTTGGCTGCATTGGGTCTTTGTTGCTGTGCGCAGCCTTTCTCTAGTTGCGGCGAGCGGGGGCTACTCTTCGTTGCGATGCGCAGGCTTCTCATTGCGGTGGCTTCTCTTGTTGCAGTTGCAGAGCACAGGCTGTAGGCGCACGGGCTTCAGTAGCTGTGGCACGTAGGCTTAGTACTTGTAGCTTGTGGGCTCTAGAGTAGTTGCAGTGCACAGCTTAGTGGCTTAATTGCTCTGTGGCTTGTGGGACCTTCCCGTACCAGGGCTCGAACCCGTGTCCCCTGCATTGGCAGGTGGATTCTTTTTTTTTTGCGGTACGTGGGCCTCTCACTGTTATGGCCCCTCCCGTTGTGGAGCACAGGCTCCCGTCGCGCAGGCTCAGCGGCCATGGCTCACGGGCCCAGCCACTCCGCGGCATGTGGGATCCTCCCGGACCAGGGCACGAACCCGTGTCCCCTGCATCGGCAGGCAGACTCTCAACCACTGCGCCACCAGGGAAGCCCGGCAGGTGGATTCTTAACCTCCATGCCACCAGGGAAGCCCCTCGGCAGTTGGTTTTAGAACAGAGAGAGACAGTTGAGAATCTAAACATGGTGGAGGCCTTGAAGGTTAGGGCATGTTTTACATTTGAGTTACTAATACACTTTATAAGCATGTTGTGACTCCAGGCGATTGAGGGAATGAATTGGAATCACTTAGAAATATCTGTAGAAAGGACACTGTGAAAATCAATGTAGCCTTATTGGAGGGTAGTGTCGTCATTTGAGCTGGTGTGATTAATTTGTGCAGTAAAGGCTGCCTGTTGGTTAAGGTGGGATTAGGTAGGCGGATTAAGCCTCCTCAGCACACATCCTTCAGGGGTCTTCTCGGATGTGAGCTGATTTAGGCTGCAGAATTGGGACCTGTGATTCAAGAGGGAGTGAATCAAGCTGATTTGAAGGTGTAAACCCAAACAAGCAAATAACCCAGAGGATGAGGTGTAAGTCAGACAGAATTTTGGCTGGAACATTTTAATCTAGAGAAACAGGAGAGTAGAGGCATTTATGATTCAATATGTTATTAGTGTTTCCCATCACCATTCACAGAAGTTGTTTTGTGCAATGACTGTGGACGAGAGAGGCATTTGGTAACACTGGCAGAGAAATTGACCTAATCAGATCAGAGAGAGGAAGGTAAATAAGAACTTTCAGGGAATTCCTTGGCGGTCTCTTGGTTAGGACTCTGCGCTTTCATTGCCAGGACCAGGGTTTGATTCCTGATCAGGGAACTAAGATGTAAGATCCCGCAAGCCGAGAGGCTGGGGTTAAGAAAAGAACTTTAAATGCCTAGGTACAAAAGGCAAGTTACAAGATACTTACTATTTCTTTCACTCATTCATTCTTTCAGCTAATAAACCATTAACCGTTGAACACACATATATTGATACTGTGATTGTACCAGACACTAAGGTTTGCTTGAGTATCGTTAATCTCAAACTGTTTCTTTTTTTTGTGAAAGGATGGACTAAATTTTAGAGGCATTTTGAATATGTAGCCATGTGTTGCTCTTTTATAACTTTTGCATCTCTGATTCATAGGATCCATACTTGGAAAATCCCTAAGTCATGGGAAGGCTGTCGTGGATGTCCTCAGGTAGTGAGAGCCTTGAAAAGCACCTTCTTCTGTTGGTTGTGAATGTTGTCTACAGTTATGACTCAGGATGGGTTTCTCCTGGGAGCAGCAAAACAGTTACTACTTTCCCGAGAGTGTTGAATGTAATGACCTAACTTCTTTATTCTCAGTTTTCTCAGAGGGAATTAATTCCACGGTGCCATTAAAGGAAGAATGCTCATGGTCTCTTCCCGAGTTTGACCGATTAGCGACAAGGAAAACAGAATGTGTTATGAATAATGTGTTATGTGAACGCACAATGATCTTTCTAGAATGGAAATAGAATATCAGCTTGCAGTTCAAGGCAGTCAGTGTGAAAATATCCCATCAGGAAGAACGCAACTCCTAAGAAGAGACCTTTTGAAACTGACATTGGTGACGTGTGTTTTGGGGGTTCACTTAGAGCCTTTTCTTTAATGTCCCCACCGCCCTTCTCCAGTGCCCTCGGGCTGTACCTGGTTCTTCAGGCTGCCCTCGCCATGCCATCAGGCAGGATTTCTTCCTCTAGCACAACCAGAATCCGCGCTGTCACCCCTATCCCACCAAAGCTTACTTTCCCATGGTTCTATTTTTTGAGGGACCTTACTTTCCTCTAGTAACCCAGATGCCAAAGATCTGACAAGCCTTTCCATGTTTCTGTGTTAATGGTCAATAACTGCTTAATGGGTTTTCTCTTCCTGTTTTTATTTAGGGCAATCTTGGAGGCTCAGTTTTCTAAAATTCAGTCTGAAAACTCTACTAGTGCAATAGCATATTGGTGGAAGAGCCCCCTCTTTTTTTTTTTTAATTTTCTGAAGAAGTCTTTAGAATGATACTGTCGTGAGGTCACTTAGAGCGAACCCTTAAGTTCACTCCCGACCTTCTGCTACTGCTTGCACTTCCCTCCCTCTCTCCAAATTTAGTAACTACTGTACCCATATTAATAACCCCGCATAAGACTCCAGAGTCTGGCTTCAGGAATTTTACTGTTCATCGTGGTAGCAGATTTACCTTCTCTATTGGATCTTGCTTACGCTAGTGTTGGAGGCCATAAATCTGCTCCATTTTAAGAAGCTTCATGTACATAGAGAATGGACTTGAGGACACGGGGAGGGGGAAGGGGAAGCTGGGATGAAGTGAGAGAGGGGCATTGACATATACGCACTACCAAGTATAAAATTGATAGCTAGTGGAAAGCAGCCGCATAACACAGGGAGATCAGCTCGGTGCTTTGTGACCACCTAGAGGGGTGGGATAGGGAGGGTGGGAGGGAGACGCAAGAGGGAGGGGCTATGGGGATATATGTATATGTATAGCTGATTCATTTTGTGATACAGCAAAAACTAACACACCATTGTAAAGCAATTCTACTCCAATAGAGATGTTAAAAAAGAAAAGAAAAGAAAAGAAAAGAAGCTTCAGGTACAAGAATCCAAAGTCTCAACACAGATACACTTAGGAGATCGTGAATTGGATATCAGAATTATTTTTTTTTCAGGATTGCTTTAAATAATAGGTTTGCTGATTTGTAAAAGACTTAATTTGCGAAAATTAGACGTACACAAAACTTTTTGGACTAGGGAACTTAGTTCTAATTCCAGCAGTCCATCTAATCCATGATGTCACTTCCTGCAGGGAGACGCTCCACACTAATGGGCTTTACATTCCATTGTTTTAAAAGCAAGGGATTCAACTACAGTTAAGTCCGCTACATACGAACCCTCAAGTTGCGAGCTTTCAAAGATGCGAATGTACATCTGGTTCTAGCAAGGAACCAGAACCTGTGCCATCCACGTCAGGTGTGAGTGACGTTGCAGCTCGCCCTCCGTCTCCTGTCGCTGACGATCCTTCAGCTCGACCATCCCCCACCTCCTCTCCCTCCTCCAGTCAGTAACTCTTCTTGCCTGTTCACTCGATGCCAGCCCCTGGATGCCAGCTGTTGTACTGTGCTACTGTACTTTTCAAGGTACTGTGCTGTAAGATTAAAAATGTTTTCTTTATTTTTTGTGTTACTTTTATGTATTATTTGTGTGAAAAGTATTATAAACCTATTCCAGTGCAGTACTATAGAGTCAACTGTGTTAGTTGGGGACCTAGGCTAACTTTGTTGGACTTATGAACAAGTTGGACGTGTTTCGAACATGCTCTCAGACCGGAACTGGTTCATATGTAGGGACTTACTGTACATGGCTTCTGAGGTGCCTTCTTTACGTAAGGCTGTGTTTCATGATTTTCAGAGGAAGTGCCTCATGTTTTTGAATTTGCTTTCCCTGACTACACGGAGAAACTTGGTGGATTCAAGTCTCTACAGTGGATCTCAACCCTGGCTGCCCTTCAGCAGTTCCTGGTAGATTTTATCTTAGTGTGTGTGTGTGTGTGTGTGTGTGTGTATCTAGCCACATGCATGTGTGTGTGTCTGTACATATATATAAGTGAGCATGTATTCATTCACATGTGTGTGCCTCTGTACGTGCACATGTGCAGCCAGGGTTGAGATGCAAGCACCTAGAAACTATAAAGATTGGCCACAATTACAATTGGTTAACACTTGAAGAAAAGAGTATGCTAGGGATGATTTTTTTATACACGTATGTAGATGGTTTTAGTTGAAGGTCTTTGGTGGCCAGGAACCTGCTAGCGTGGACCAAGTCGGGGAGTAGATGTTGAGAGGACACAGCCATGTTCATACTTGCAAGATTCCTGAGCCTCCCGGGGACTGAAGCTGGGGACTCGAAAGCCGTCTTGGCCCTTGGCCCTCACGCTCTCAGCTTCCTCTGTGTGAGCTGGTGCCTCCCAGCTCCTTCTCTCTGCATGCCTGGTCCATTGCTCTTTCTACAACAAGCCTCTTCCCTGTTCCTGGTCTCTGCGCATCACTTCACCCCAGCTGTGTTTACCCCCGACTCAGCTGCCCAGGAGCTGGTCTCCCTCTGGCTTCTAGATGCCTCGTTCCCATTCTTATTCTTTTGTAAAAAATTTTTATTGGAGTATATTTGATTTACAACAATGTGTTAGTATCAGGTGTACAGAAAAGTGAATCAGCCATACATATACATATATCCACTCTTTTTTAAGATTCTTTTCCCATATAGGCCATTAGAGAGCACCGAGTAGAGTTCCCTGTGCTATACAGTAGGTTCCCATTCATTATCTACTTTATATATAGTAGCGTCGTCCCATTCTTGATTCCCCCAGTTGTACCCCGGGATAGTGATGGCCGGGGCCGAGGCAGTGTAAGTGAACAGGGCTGCTCCCTCCCTGGGGATAAGGTGGGGCTGTGGCTGGGATGAGCACTGCCCCGCACAGCCATCACTAGCACTTCTGGAGGGGGTTGCCCGGGGCCGTCTCCACGCTTCACTCAGCCCCTGTGTGCCCCAGCCTGTGACTGGCCAGAGAGCACGGACCTTGAAGAATAGATCATAATTAAGAGACCTTAAACCAGGTCAGTAGACCAGTGACATGGTTGCCTCGTGACCTGCGTGTGGCTCCCTTTGTGAGCCTGGAAACGGAAGATTGTGGAAAAACAGGGCTCTCCTCTCGAGTTGCCTCCCCCCTCTCTGCCCTGCAGCAGATGCACCATCCGCCCTGCAACGGGGGCTGCTGTGCAAACGGTCTGTGGTGTGGACGGAATTCTGCACCGCCCTTGGGGCAAAGGAGACAGGGAGGCGGTGGGTGAAGGGGGCGGGGAGAGGGAGGCCCCCAGCTCTGCAGGGGCCAGTGGACTCCTGTGTCACCGAGTCACAAGAGATCCCCACCTTGAAATGATTTAATGATTCAGTTCTTCACTGAGATGATATACTGCTGGAACCGATTTGTGGCTCTTACATCAGAGTAGCTCAGGCAAGGTTAACCCCAAGGGTAACCTGAAGAGGAGTGTAGCTGCCAGCCTTCACTTTCTCTGATGTTTTTAATGGTCGTGGGCAGAGGTTTTGGAGTCACACACCTGAGTTTAGGTCCTGCCTGGGCCACTTATTAACTGCTTGACCTGAGGCAAGTTTCCTAACCTTTCTGAACCTCAGTTAAAGTAATAACAGTAAATACAGTAATAAAGTAATAACAGCGTAGGGGCGCAAAATTGGCCACTGCAACGTGTGTCTCTTTGGCAGAAGGATTATTTGAGGCTGATTATTTGAAGAAACTGCAGCCACGGGAGAAAGCTTTGGAAAACCCGAGTAGAAGTTACCTTTCTGTAAGAGACATTTACACGTATAAGGGAAATCTCCATTTGTAAGGGTGTCTCCCCAGCTGCTCCAGGAAGGTGGGGGGAGGGGGCGTGACCTTATCTCTAGAAGCTCTTATCAGTGCAGAAGGTGAGGACTTAAATCTGCATAACAGCCGCACCTTTGTTTCCTCTGCTTTTCCTGGTGACCTCCCAGAGCTGATCCCCACCGCAGTCCTGTTTTGCTTTAGCTGAAGACGATATCTAAGGTGCAGACTTCTGCCATTTCAGAGACTTACTCAGTTTTCCTGGGTCTTCCCCATATATGCATGTTATTAAACTTTTGTTTGCTTTTCTCCTGTTAATCTGTCTTCTTTCAATTTAATTAGCAGACCAGGCAAAGAACCTAGAAAGGAAGAAGGGAAAACTTTTCTGCCCCCTACATGGTAATAATAATAACCGTGCGGCCTCAGGTCAGATGCTCTAGCACACGAGGCTTTCCGAATAGTCCGGGGACAAAAAATGGGAAGCTGTTGTTGTTTAAGATCGTTGAGAGCATGAGAGCTGTAATCACCAAATGCTCAGATCACGCTGTAGACCAGACGCTTAGATCGGGTGTTAAAGAAATTGCTCCCTTCCCCCTTCTCCATACATGTAAATAATACCCCGGGCGAGGGAGCTTGATGGGCGTGGCTATAGAGGAACTGTAAAGGAGTTTTAGTTTTATTTGCAGCTAAGGGGGAAAGAGGCTCTTTGAATTTGTTCCTCTGACCTCGAGGACTCTATGTATGATGTTTTGGCTCCGGGGAGTGGTGTGCATTAGTATTTTAAATCGGATAGCACTTCATCTACCAAGGTGTTTATATCCCCAAAGGAGACCTTAAAAGGAGAAGAAACCTTACCTGTAATCCAACACCTTGCAATTACTTTGCAAACGCTTCCTGCTTTGCTCCCTTCCCTCTGCCCTGCTGTTTCCAGGCTTAGCTGCTCAGGAGCTGAGCTTGTGTTCTGGGCTGAACCAGAGACTGCCTCAGACACAGTCAGGGATGGGGAGAACGAGGAAGTGGAACTCCCTCGTTCTCCACCACTTAGGACATTCTGGTTGCTCTTTTTTTTTTTTTTTTTTTTTT
>NW_020173040.1:5717918-5732899 GCF_003031525.2 Neophocaena asiaeorientalis asiaeorientalis
CCGTACGCGGGCCTCTCACTGTTGTGGCCTCTCGCGCTGCGGAGCACAGGCTCCGGACGCGCAGGCTCAGCGGCCATGGCTCGCGGGCCCAGCCGCTCCGCGGCATGTGGGATCTTCCCGGACCGGGGCACGAACCCGCGTCCCCTGCCACTGGGCCACCAGGGAAGCCCTCTGGCTGCTCTTTTTTAATGGGACAGCCTTCAGTAGATAAGAGTTATCTTTTTTTTCCTAAAGTTGGCCCAGGGACCTGAATGCACATTTCCTCCTAAAATATGAATGCTCCGTGACGCCTTGTACCTCAGATCCCTGTTGAGTTTTCAAGGCTGTGTGAAATGGAGCTCATTGATGACTTCTACAATATTGATTTACTTCAGAGTGTTAAAGGACCGTGGCACCATGGTGAAACTGGAGACCTCTGTTTCCAGGAAGTCTAGGTCATTCACATTCAATGCTCAGACTGTTAACTGTTGCAGGACATTGACTTGCTGAATCACCGAGAGGAGCCCTACCTCAAGGTTACTTGTTAACCGAGTCAAATGAAAAAGGAGCACGACGAACCTCCAGTGCTGATTATTAGTTTGTTCCTTCAGTTTACATTTTTAAACGGTTAAAACGAAACCTGGGCAGTTACGCTGGGGGGAAAACGTAAAGCAAGCCTGTATTCAGAATATATCTACAAAGAGTGAGTTTCCAGACGGTAATTATAACTCTGCCGGCCAACACCTCTGTTATTATAGTTGGTAATCTCATGAGAATTCCAGCTTACCCAAAACTGTTCTAAGTGATGGTCACAGACAGAACCAGACCACGTGCAGTGATAATTATATTGACTGCGAAGGTCTGTGATACCAGAGCAAGATTCGTGTGCGCTGGTTTAACTAAAACAGTTTGAGTTATCCCTAGTGTCATAAATAATGCAAGGATATTTCAGAATCTCTGTTTTTGGTTGCTGTGTTGTTTAACGATTACTATTATCATAACATTCATACCCTTTAAATTTACTTACATGTATATATACATACATGTAACCATTTACGTGTTTAATCATTTCTAAACATTTCATATAACAAGGCTACATAAAATGATTTTTTTAATCTTCTTTTAAATAAATTTATTTATTTTTTATGTTAGGCTGCATTGGGTCTTCGTCGCTGCACGTGGGCTTTCCTTAGTTGCTGAGAGCAGGGGCTACTCTTCCTTGCGGTGTGCGGGTTTCTCATGGCGGTGGCTTCTCTTGCTGCGGAGCACGGGTTCTTGGCACGTGGGCTTCAGTAGTTGTGGCTCACGGGCTCCAGAGCGCAGGCTCAGTAGTTGTGGCACACGGGCTTAGTTGCTCCGTGGCATGTGGGATCTTCCCGGACCAGGGCTCCAACCCATGTCCCCTGCATTGGCGGGCAGACTCTTAACCATTGTGCCACCATGGAAGCCCAGCTTCATCTACTCTTAATACATCTTTCTAGGGTTTTCTTGATGTTTTTAGTAGGAAAAACTAATGTATTCCAATTAAACATACGACTCCAAGTTCATTTAAAAATCATTTTAGGGCTTCCCTGGGCTTCCTGCGACAGCCCGCTCTCCACACCTCACATCCTTCTCCATACGCTCCATCCACTGCCCAGCTCTAGCTTACATCTGTGCGTACCTGGGACAGCGCTGTCTGGCCAATAATGAGCACTTATGGAATATGTGTTGAGTAAATAAATGGATGACTCGGTGATTATGAGTTTACAGACTTTAGTGTAAGAAATGACTGGGGGGCCTTGCTAAAATGGATTCTGGACCCCACCCTCAGAGATTCTGATATAGTAGATCTGGATTAAAGCATTTTGTATCAGCAGGCCTGGTACAAAGGGTGGGTGGTCTGTATTTGAGGAATACTGAGACATTTAAGTTGCTTGAGGACCCCCAGAATGGCTCACAGGTGTATCATAATTGCTTCCTCCTTAGAATTTTTTTTAAAAAATTTAAAGTTTTGGTTGCACCGTGCAGCATGCTGGATCTTAGTTCCCCACCTAGGATCAAAGCCATGCCCCCTGCATTGGGAGTGCGGAGTCCTAACCACTGGACCACCAGAGAAATCCTGGACCAGCGTTTCTTGATGTGTAAAATGTGAGAGCACCATAATTACTTTTGCAGGATTAAGTGTGGTGAAGATTACAGTTTTAATTTGCATAATTCCTCCTGCCTATCTATTTCCACGTGTTTTCTCTCTGAACCGAACGAAAATGGGGCAAGAGTTTCTGGGGGACTTTTATAGGCATCTGTATCTTCTAAAATGCACTCTTCTATTATCTTTGAGTTATCCTCCCATCTTCACCTTTACTAAAGGATTGCAAAGTTAATTAATTAACAGCCCAGACAATTGGAATCTAAACCTCTTAGGAACTGTTCTCTTCCATCAGCACCTCTTTTCTGGAAAGTGCTACTTGGAGTAAAAGACTGCTGCCTGTATGCTTATGAAAGAAAAATATGCCTTGGCCTTTCTGTGTCTTTACCTGGAATGCCCTTCTCTGGCCAGCACAGGCTGTTCAGGATCCGCTCCCAGAGCTCTGATTATATGTCTGCTCCAGCTCTTCTCACCTGGTCTTTTGGTTTGTTCTGTCTGACTCTTGTACAAGAATGCCATCTCCTTGAGGACAGGGCCAGGCTCTGACTCTTTTGGCTCACACTGAGACCCCAGTACCACACCCTGTGTATTGTACAGAAGACCCTTCAGTGTCAGCCAGAGGAATGGTGAGAATCACTGAGGGGTGCTGTTTGTACTGAGGCCTCTTTCTTTTCAGGTTCAAGATTCAGAGTCTTAATCTCCTTTGATTGGGCCTCAGGTATCTGTGGGCACCCCAGCTTCCTGCTGAGGCCTCTTTCCTGGGTTGGGTGTGAATGTATACCCCAGCCCAGGGGAGAGAGAGGGGCGATAAGGGACCCTGGGAACTGAGATCCTCCCGGCAGCCCGCCATCCGATCCTCCTCATGGCTGGCCCTCCTTCTGGAAGACAGAGCTGTTTTCTTCGGAGACACCTGTCTGTGGGACCATTCCAAGAAAGGTAGGGGAGTACGTAGAGGCAATGGGGGGACGTTTGTCTTTTTTGTCATTGATGGGCCAAGAGTGGATGCAAGTCTGTCTACTATCAAAGTGAATTCCCACAGTCCTCCATACCTGTATTGATGGCCATCTCATGTTTTTCTAAGACTTGGAAAAGGTGGTTGTGGTTATTGTTATTGAGGAATATTTGTATATTTCATCTCAGCTGACAATTAAGAGAATGCAGACTTGGAAAAAAATGTCTCTCGAAGTCCACTGACTGCCTCTATCGCCTTCATTTCCTCATGGTCCTTGAGGTCTCTACACCAGCTACTTTGTTTCCCTTGCCATGTTTTTTTTTTTTTTTAACTTTATTATGATATACAAGGCAAATAAAATATTAAAATAAACCCCATGTCTTTATTACCCACCTTCAACAGCTATCAACATTCTGCCATTCTTGTAGCATCTGTACTTCAACCCACGCCCCATCCTTACTCTTATTACTTTATAATAGGTCTTTTTTTTTTTTTTTAAGAAAAAATCTGCGTCATTGAAATGCACAGATCTTAGCTGTCTGCTTCCCCGGCAGTATCTTCTTGCTGTCTGTATTAGCACTCAGGCGTGTGGTGAGCTAGCTGCAGACTCGAGCTTTTCCTGATGTGCTGTGGTGTTACACCACTGGAGTATGGATTGCAATGTGAGAACAGGTTTAAGGGAGATATTAAATAGATTTAATATCCAACAGTTATCAAAGGAAAGGCACTGCAGTCTTGGCCCTTGTTTTCAATATCAGTGTTGTAAAGAGAATAAGTTGGGGACCCCCAGGGGTATGTTCCATTTTATCTAGAATTAGTGGGGTACAGTTAAAAGATCACTGGTAAAAAAAAAAAATAAAAAATAAAAATAAAAGATCACTGGTGTGGGGCTAGGAGATGTAGCTTCTAGGCAACCACTGAGATACCCAGCTGTGTGGCCTGGATAGTCAGGTCATGTCTTTGGGCCTCATTTTCTCCATTTATAAAAAGGAGGTTTGCATTAAATGTCAGTTCTGGTTTAACCATCATTCATTGATTGGCTGTTTTGTGCTAAGCACATTTCACACATTACATTATTTAAGCATCAACGTATCCGTGAGGTGGGGACTGTTATCTCCATTTTAAAGATTTGAAAACTGAGGACCAGGAAAGATGAATGACTTGCCCAGGGTCACACAGAGTTGAAAGGCGAGCCAAGATGTGGACCCAGGCATCCTGACCCTGGAGCTCTTGTTCTAAAATCACGCAATATTCCCTATGTAACTAGTCTCCCAAGGTGATGGGGTAGGTAGGGGGTGAGCATCTTTCAAGGTGCTCAAGACAGTACATTGGGATGCAGAAAGAAAATACCAGAACTTATATTTCTGCTCATTATTTACTATTTTTCAATATATGTTTTTGTTTTAAATGTTCATAAGATTTTATACAGTGTTTTAAAACACTAATGTACATATAAATTTTGTCTATCTACACACACACACACACACACACACACACACACACACCAGGAGTACATGCTCTGATTTTTATGAAAAAGGGTGCATGATGAAAAGTTTAGACACCAGTGCTCTAGATTAATACCGTTAGCTAATATTTTTTGATTTCTGTTCTCAGAATTATAGGATCTGAGCATGATGAGAAATTAATATTTTCAGAAATTACAATCCTTCGACAAATTGCCTGATGTGTCAGGTACTGGGCTAGATGCTTGGTACAGTCTTGCCTTGTTACCAGATCTTCTATAGTACCAAAAAATTTTTAGTTTGCATTTAAAAGATGACTTTGAATACCCTTAGGGAGGTGACACTGCCCCACTCCCGACACACACACACACACACACACACACACACACAGAATTCTGTACTTTTGTCTAACAGTATTCTGAAGACAAAAAATGTCTCCTGAACCTTTGGAAATCAAATGAAAGGAAGAATAGAAATGATTCTTTTCTACTGAGATGTCTACTCAGATTCCTTTCAGCACTTGGATGAGATGGTTCTCACGAAGTTGCCTTTTGTTTTATGGATCCTGATAAAATGAAGATGGCTGAAGATTAGTCAATAGAACGCTCGATAACTTTAGGTGAGCTGCATGGTACAGAGCAACGACAGTACAGCCAGACTGCCTGGGTTTGAATCCTGCCTGTGCTGGTTCCTCTGTGCCTCAGTTTCCTCTTCTGTAAAATGGAGAAATGATAGTAGTATATGTAGTAGTGTTTGTCATGAATAAGAAATGAGTCAGTGTAAAGTGCTTTATATGTAAGTTAGATCAAATGGGTTTTTAAAAAGCTGAAAAGGAAGAGGGAAAGAAATGAAAAAGTTTATAGTAGATAGCCTTCAAAGATTGGAGAAGTAGCAGCCTGCTGTATCTCTCAAGGGTTTTGTAATCTCCAAAGCACTATCACAGACACTGTCTTTGTTCCTGAGAATGGTTCTGTGAGAAAGATAGGACAGATACTGTTACCCCCACTCGATCCAAAGGTAGAAGGAAGTGGAGGGAGAGTAAATGACTCACATCACCCCACGTGGCTGTTAAGTAGTAAGTGCAAGGCTTCAGTGTATTTCTTTAGACTTTAAAAAATGTTCCAGGGCTGCCTCTCCTAATTTGTTGCCATTAGTAATTACTTCTGTAGTTTGTTTTCTAATGATTCTGTCAGTCTGTAAATAAAGCAGTCGTGTACAAACGGTCCGGCAACATGGTCTTTTTGTATTTGACCCTTTCATTTTTATTATTTTTTTAAAAGTGCAACTGAGTTTTCTTTCTCATTTGTCTGTTTTTCATTCCCGAAATTGGTTTTAAGGAGCCATTATGACCTATTTTAAATAATAGAGCAGTGTTTTATTCCTGAGCATTTTAAGTTGGACCAGTTTTTCCTCCGGAATTGCAGGGGTTCTCTTTTTAGATGGGAAGTGAAAATCTTTAAAAAGCCATCTGATATTTATGGACCTGGCCTTGAGGGATAACTTAAGAATGGGGTTCTTATCCTCAAGAACTTGAATTACCATTGCAGATGGTTTCCTGGAGTCATGTCCCCTCCACGGATATAGGGTGTTTATCATACCCAGCTGCCCAAGAGCCTAGTACTTGGCAGTTTTCAATAAGGATTTACTGACTTAACCCCAGACTGGATCTGGACATGCTTGTGTCTCAACAACCACGGGACAACACGTAAGGTAAGTCCTCTGACCTTGTTGGAAACCTCTCTGCTTTGTGGATTCTTATCAGGCTCTAGGTCCCTTACAGTTTTTTGGAAGTGAGAAGGTCTCTTTAACCCTAAAAGGAGAGGCTCTTGCAGTAGAAGAGTTATGTCCAGGGCATCTAGAGGCTTCTCGGCAGAATGGATCCCTGGCTTAAGACACCATTCATAAAGAAAATCATTTTAAATCCTTCCCCTCTTCTCCCACCCCACTAAAGTTTAGTCTTCTTGAATTATGGCCAGAGATACTAAAGGGCACGGTCATTTCTCTGGTTAACTGTGCTGTGTAAGTCCATTATATTTATCAACAGATTATAAGGTGTTGACCTTCCATTGCCAGGTAGACCCTTAGGGCATACAGTCAGATGATCCTCGGAAGGGACCTGAGAATTGATGTGATCTGGTGGACCCCTAATGCCAATCCATGGTGTAAGAAGACACTTTGACTTATTTTTCACAGCAAAATAAGAAAAATAAAGGCAATGCAGGTTTCCTGAAGCTGGATGTATTCAAAGTTTGGATATTCTGAGGTTTTGGCCACTCTTGCTTTGCTGTTAAAATCACCTTGAAAAATATTTTATTTGGCAACCTAAATCATTTCCCCATTTTACTGGAGTAGGGAAAGAAGGGGCAGTATGCCTGGTGTCTGAAATCTAGATGTCTAGGAGCTGGTCAATTAGTCTAACTCATACATTATTTAAGAATTTATTTTGGGCTTCCCTGGTGACGCAGTGGTTGAGAGTCCGCCTGCCAATGCAGGGGACACGGGTTCGTGCCCCGGTCTGGGAAGATCCCACATGCCACGGAGCAGCTGGGCCCGTGAGCCATGGTCACTGAGCCTGCGCGTCTGGAGGCTGTGCTCCGCAACGGGAGAGGCCCGCGTACCGCAAAAAAAAAAGTTTATTTGAATTTCTAACATCAAGTGCAAAATTTGATTCATCATAATCTTAGGTTCTTAGTACACTTTTATGATCTGCTATCAGTTAATTAGTTTGTTTAATGTTTGTTTTAATAATAAGTGTCCCAGAGCTTTACCGTAAAGGGTAAAAGCTAGGGAAATGACAGTAATTTACTTCTAACCATCTGGTCCCTGTCTCACTCTCACCCACCCCTGGCAACCGCCTCCAATTCCCAGGTAGCCAACCACCCGAATCCTGAATTTATCTTTGCCAATAATTCCTTTTTTATGTTTGAATGAATACCTGAATTAATATCTGCATATCAGCAGTCGAGTCCTTCCAAGAAGAACAGTTTTTCTTCTGTTAAGCTCCACTCTGTCTTTTACTTTTCTCTCCTTGGTCCCAATTCTTGCTTGTCATTTCACACAACATTTCTCAGATATTTGGACACCACCACGAGGGCAATGATGGCATCTCCTTCAGGTCTGAATTGCCTGCAGCGTCGAGCACAAGTGGAGCCTCAGTAAGTGTCAGCTGAATTAAATTCTTCTCATACTCGCTCATCTCTTTTGCAGGCTAAGTATCCGAGGTTCCTTGGGGCACACTTTGTGTGTGTTGCTTCCAGATTCCTCACCATCCTGGTCCTCCTCTGAATGCATTCCTGTTTAGCGACATTTCTGAGACAGGCCTAGAGTTAGACCAGCAGTACTTTGGATGGGGTTTGACCAGAGAGACGTGCAATGGAACCTTCCCTCCCAGGGCCTTGACCCACCAGTTGGTACAGCCTAACTATGAACAGGCAGCACGCATCTCTGAAAATATCGGATCAAGCGCAATGATAGACTTCTATGTTATATGGAAGATTTCATTCTTTGAAAATTCATTTTATAAAATTCCCAAATTGTATCTCAATTTCCATTTATTGCTAGCTTTTCATGTATGCTCTTTTTTTAAAAATTTATTTATTCATTTTTTTGGCTGTGTTCATTGCTGCATGCAGGCTTTCTCTAGTTGCAGTGAGTGGGAGCTACACTTCGTTGTGGTGCGCAGGCTTCTCATTGCGGTGGCTTCTCTTGTTGAGGAGCACAGGCTCTAGGCACGTGGGCTTCAGTAGTTGTGGCACTCAGGCTCAGTATTTGTGGCGCACGGGCTTAGTTGCTCCGCGGCATGTGGGATCTTCCCGGACCAGGGCTCGAACCCGTGTCCCCTGCAGTGGCAGGTGGATTCTTAACCACTACGCCACCAGGGAAGCCCCATGCCTGCTCTGTAAGTGTTCTTTTTTCCCTTTACAATTGAACATAAACTCTCAGTCAGAGGCCATTTGATGGAGACAAAAAAGAAAAAAAAAAATCAAAGCTTTGGTCCATCGAATACTTTTCATCCTTGCCTCAACTGTATTAAGTTTATGAGACTTGCGCTTATTAATCTTAGCTCTTTTCATTTTTTCCATTTTCCACTCGTTTGATAAAATATGAGCAAAACGTGTTTAAACAGGGGTTTGAAAATCCTTATTTGGCAATTGACCCCTTTTTCTTCAGAGCAATTAAGTTGAATCCAAGTAGGAAGCCCCACCCTCTCCCCTTGTCTGGGTTCCTGAAGAGCTTAAGATGCCCTAGAACAGAGTCCTTAACTGGTTGTAATAAAATATTCCGATGATTTCACACACGCCGCTGAGTAAGGCTGCTGCTGGTCTCATGGAACCCCCAGCTGGTTCATCATCACCATAGGACACAGAAGTCTGCATGGGTGGTCTGTCAGGAAGGTGGCTTAGGTTAGGAAAGTGGGGTTGTTCTAGAACCGAGCATAGCCTTCAGAAGCGTTCTCCACAGTCCACTCAGAATTTTGCCTCATTCCAATCTTTTGATTTTTTTTTTTTTGGCTGCACTACGCAGCACATAGCACATGGGATCTTAGTTCCCCGACCAGGGATCGAACCCACGCCCCCCCCCCCCCCGCATTGGAAGCACGGGGTCTTAACCACTGGGCTGCCAAGGGAAGTCCCTTTTTGTCAATTTGAAGACTCTCCTGTCAATTTCTTTTTCCACCCACGTGCACTGTTGCCAAATGAGATCTCTTGCTTGTTGTTTAATTGTTTTACACCACCTTTGACGATTTTAAACATATTTATATAAAATTTCTTCCTGTAAGTTTAGGCCCCATGCTTTGCCCATGGTATCTCCTTGCCATTGACCTTGTTAATATTCAGTCTTGATTTTTAGATCCGATTCTTAAATGCAAGGACAGCAAATTAGACTCTGGTGACTTGGAGGACTGCGGCACCAGGCCAACCCAGTGCCGTCATTTTGCTTCAGCTGGAGATGTAGTTGATTTGTGAAGGGCAGAAAGAGGCACAGGAGGGGACAGAATAACTCTGAGAATCAGTCCGAATAACGCCTGCGTTTCATTTCCTCAGACCGCACCCCTCATTTATTCTAAAGAAAGTGCCATCGGGGTACCCGTGGAGAGTATGCTCCAGTAAATACGGTAGCATATATCGTTAGGCACCAAGTTATGCCAGCATGCTGGTGAGAAAACTTAGTAACGCGTGGCATAAGAGGTGAATGACATTTTAATGACAGAAGTGAACATTTTTACTGAAATAACATATGCAGACAATATAAATCAAAGAGAAGAGATTGGGGCTTCCCTGGTGGCGCAGTGGTTGAGAGTCCGCCTGCCGATGCAGGGGACACGGGTTTGTGCCCCGGTCCGGGAGGATCGCACATGCCGCGGAGCAGCTGGGCCCGTGAGCCATGGCCGCTGAGCCTGCGCGTCCGGAGCCTGTGCTCCGCAACGGGAGAGGCCACAGCAGTGAGAGGCCCGCGTACCGCAAAAAAAAAAAAAAAGAGAAGAGATTATGGTGGAAAGTAATAGTGACCCCTCTTCCTCCTTACCCCCAGCACCCAGGAGCAACTCTAGACAGTGTTTATTGATTTCCTGCTAATAAACATAGGGAATTTTTTTAGCTATCCAGTCCTGATGACTTCTTTTTGCTAGTTTTGGTGTTTGGTAGTTATTTTTGGTTCTTCATTGGCAGTGTTCGTGATTTTAAATAATATACTTAAACTTGACGTCCAGCTCCATCCACTTTAGTCAATATCTGAACTCTTTTCACCTTCCTTTACCCTCAACTCCCGCTTACTGTCAGTTTGACCTTTACTGCTACAGTGTCAAGGTTGTCTGTTGTCCTAGTTCTGAGTATAGCTTCTGTTACTCCAACTTCCTGGATTTTATTTTCCCCTTTGTCGCTCATGGTCTCCATCTCTTTGTCTACTTTGATGTCCTGGGAGGTCTCTTCAATTTTAGTTTCTAGCCTCTGAGTTAAATTTTCTATTTTAGCCATCATTTTTCATCTCTGAGTTCACTTTTCCTCTTTGACTTTCCCTTTTTCGTTAACATACTGTTCTTGTTTTATGGATATATTTTCTCAGATTTGTGAGGTTTTTTTTTTTTTAATGTATCTTTCTTCTTTCTTTTAAGCCTTAAATGCTGGTCCCATAATTGTCTGTTCTTCTGAGGACACATTTGGGTCTTTTGTGCTGCTCGCTTTCCTTATATGTTGGTAGTTTAGCTTAGTGGTTAAGAGCTTGGTCTCTGGCTCAGACTCGGGTTGAATCCTGGCTTTGCCTTTGGTCCTTATAAAGCACTTTAATAATAATAATGGTAGCTCCCTGTTTAGGGCTGTCGTTGAGGATTGAATGAGTCAGTACCTGTAAAGTTTTTAGAATTGTGCCAGGGATATAGTAAATGCTCAGTAAATGTTAGCTGTCATCATCATCATCATTTTTGGTTATCTGTTCTTACTGAAGGAAGAAAGATTGGATAATCAGGTTGGGTTTCCTCCACATGGTGTGAGCAGATCTGTTCCGCTCTCGGCCTCGCCCCTGAGAGGGATGTCAGCCTGGGCAGGTGAAGGAGACCCTCCAATGCCAGGATGAGGATGACTTGATTTGGGGGCACCAACTAGAAGTCTTAGCTCACCCAGAGGATTTAAACTCTGTGTTAGGGAGGGGAGTAGATTGTGTAATTCTCTATGCAGACTTTCTATAACTTATCTATTTTTAGTTTCATGCTAATTTTGAGCCAGAAGCCTTCATGTGACTCAGGTGACCCCCGCCTTCCCTGCAGCCCTCTTGTAGTGTATTCTGGACAACTTCCTCTACCACACATTTCCATTCTCCTGTCACTAGAAATGTACTGAAATCTTCTGTGTCTTGATTTTGCCCCATCTTCCCATTGTCTCTGCTATTGTGGGTTTATTCCTTGCTGAACTTCTATACTTCTTTTTCAGTGGGGTTGAGAAGCAAACACGTGGGCTTGGGTCCTCATTTTAAACTAGAAGCCAAAGGAATCTCCTTCATTACAGTTTCATAAACCAGAAGTTTTCCTTTGAGCTACCAGTGTTGTTACCTGTGCTAGTGATCAGGGCTTCCCCATCACACAACCTCGGGGACACCACTCACTTTGTAGCCTGTGCACGTGGCACCCCCAGAGTTGCCCTGAATACAGCCCGTGCGGCTATAGGTGAGCCTCCGCACAGGTGAGACTCCTGTAATTTTGTCAGTGCTGACAGCCCTTTTGGTCTGTCTTGGTATCTAATACTGTGCAGGAACTGACTAGGTCACGTAGTGAGGGCGTTTGCTCATTGAATCTCGTTGAACTGCCACAGTCCAAAGAGAATTTGCCAGCGGGTCGCATCACACTGGGGACTCCAGAAGGACATCTTGCCAGTTTTCCAGAGTTGATCAGACTCAGCCAGGGTACACAAAAAGACTCTTGTGAGACACTTTATTAATTGTCAATAAGAGCTGTTAGGTAAAGCTGATGTTTGCATTGTTAGAACTCATTGTCTCCATGTAGGGGAAATTCAGAGAAAGCTAGATTACCAAAGGTTTCTTGGGGCACATGAAGTCACCACAGAAGGAGATGCTTTGGCTTTGAATGGTTAATAGTATTTGTCCCTCCTAATTCAGTCCCACAGATGATGCGAACCGGATATTTGCCGTCAGGGAGGCCTGTCCTCTTGGATTACCTGGGACTCTTAAGGGGTTCTGTTCGCTCAGAAGGCATCTGAGGGGTGTGTGCTGGGCACTGGTCAGAGACAGCGGAGACGGGATCCACAGTCTGGTGCTCAGCCGCAGGGCTTCAGAGTGGTCTGGTGTGCGTTATTTTCAGCGCCAAAACTTACACTTTGTGATGAGATGTTTCTAAAATATTTTATGTACTTTTCCATCCTGAGCAGAAAATACATCATTTTGATGACCCACGGTCATCGATATGGAAATTGGGTATTGTACTATACAGTGACTTTTGATTGATTGATCTATTTATACCTTGTCTTAGAATGTTCTATAAAATAACAAGGGAGATAAGTTACAATAAGGGAAAAATAAAAACATGGCTGGAAACAGAAAATGGAGCCAGAAATGAGATTTTAAAATGCCTTCCAGGGCTTCCCTGGTGGCGCAGTGGTTGAGAGTCTGCCTGCCGACGCAGGGGACACGGGTTCGTGCCCCGGTCCGGGAAGATCCCACATGCTGCAGAGCGGCTGGGCCCGTGAGCCATGGCCGCTGAGCCTGCGCGTCCGTAGCCTGTGCTCCGCAACGGGAGAGGCCACAACAGTGAGAGGCCCGTGTACCGCAAAAAAAAAAAAAAACAAACAAACATAAAAATGCCTTCCACAGGCTCTGCTTGCTCTGTGCTGGAGTGTCGTTGCCCTTGGTGGGTCTGTGGGGATAGTGATGCCCCTACACTGGGCTCTCTGCAGTGTTTTCTTTTCATCTCCTTCTTATTTAAAAACTTTTTCTTTTTGTTTTGAGTGGGCTTCAAGTGGGGAGAATAGAGAAGCATGCCTTTACTTTGCCAATTTTTATGACAAGTCCCATTATTGGTCTTTAAATCCTGTACCAAATAGTATTTCCTTGTTAGCTTAGTTATATAACCACTGTTATTATGTTTTTATACTCTAGTTTCTTGGAGAATAACCAGTCAAACAAAGACTTGCAAGAGCTAGAAGCGGGTGTGTGTCCCCAGCACTGTTTAGTCTGTGGGGGAGTTTCACTCAGAGGTGCAGGCGCTACTGGATTTAAGGTCCTAGGCAAGTAGGGGACGCAAAAAGAAACAAAAACTAGCCAACCAAAACTTGCCCCAAACATTTAACCCATATATACAGAAAATGTTCTCTGCAGTTTCTACGCACTAACAGACCCTGGGAACGGAGAGTATCTGTGATCTCTTCCTCAGACATTCTCTGGGAATGATGGGCTCCAGCAGACCTGGAAAGGTCCCGAATTCCTGCTCCATGCTGTTAGCAAGTGTGGACAGCTGCATATTCTTTAAGCTCTGAATTCCATACGCTAGTTTAGCGTTACCATAGATTTGGCTGTTTTGCTGGGCAAGACGGCGATGATGATTTTACTGTTATTTTGCCTTTCAATACCTGGTGATCTCATTATGTTTTACCTAGTCTGTCATTGTGGTTTTGATTTTTCCTTGATAATTTCATGGACTGTTCCTCCTCTCTTGGTTAATTACTTCTATTTCTGTTGTTATTTGCATTGCAGTCAGACAACGTGTCATAGCTTTTATTTACTTTGATCCTTCAAATCAGTCCCTTTTCAGAACTTAGAGCTTTTCTTCATATGTCTAGTGATTTTCCTCTGATTGTCTGTTCCTTCAGGGTGTCCTAGAGTGGCTTGTTATTAGGAGTTGAAATACGTTCTATCAGAGGTGATATGTGACCCTGTTCAAATCTTGTGGTCCAAGGCAGAGAGAAACATTTAAAGCGCAAAATCAAAATGTCGTTGACTCATTTGAAAATGTTCTCGTGGCTACCGTGAATCCTTAGGAAGACTTGCCTCGGTGTCTTCTCCAAGTCCTGGAGGAGCTCAGCTTTAATTCTTTCTTCTCCCTCCAGGCAAGAGATGTGAACTGCTTTGTGTGGGTCCGTGCGGCACTTAGGCAGAGATTTGGGTAGTTAGCCAGCGGAGGATGGGTTGTAGTATCTGGTTATTTGAAAAATTTGAGTTGAGAAATTCCAACTGTCTGGTTGTTTGGCAGGTGACACCTCCTGTGTTCGTTGCACCTTAGCTGAAGAATGTCCTCTGAGGCTTAGCCAGCCTCTGCCCTGGAAGGGTTGAATGGTACGCATTCTTTTGAGTCACTCCCAATCCTTTAACAGTCAATGTCCTAATATAGCATTCTTTTAAAAATTAGAATAGAATCACTCTCCATAAATAGAGGTAACTTTCCTGAGAGAACTGGGAAGGTATTGGGTGAGAAAGGAGGGAGGAAATGAAAGAGCACCTGTGAGAACAGTGGTCCAAAGCCTATAATTCTCAGGTCTACGTGCAGTGGGGTCTGAGACTTCCCGAGGTCGTGGAACCAGGGACTGGGCTGGCAATGTGTGTGCTGATTTCTGCTGCACCATGAATTCTGGGGCTTCCAGTAAAGGTTCAGGTGCTTCATGATTTCGAGACATGAGTGTGGAGTTAGGGGAAGGGCCAGGTGACGTCCTTAAGTACCTTGGTGAAGGAGGAGGGTCGTTAGGTCTCTTGCACTCCTGATTTCATCCGGCCGTCACCGGACGGTGTGGGTGCTGCCACACCTCTCTAGCTGTTGTGGGGCTCAGGGCAGAGGGGCTTAGCTTTGGAGGCAAGCATTGGATGTGAGTTCAGAGCCAGGCTCTACCACCTACAAGCTTCATGGCCTTGGGTGAAAGCCACCAAACGCCCAGAACTACAGATGAAAACAACTGATGATAGCACCTTCATGGCACCGTGCAGGTTGTTGTGAGATTGAGAGATAAGGTATGTCTCCTCCCTCCAC
>NW_020173040.1:5732925-5738814 GCF_003031525.2 Neophocaena asiaeorientalis asiaeorientalis
GGGTGGGGGGGCACGGGGGACAGGGTGGAGGAGGCAAATATGGGCCTAATCCCCTTGGAAAATGAGGTCAAAGGCCCTGTAATGCCCCCATGAAAATGCCTGGAGGTGTTGACCATGTGGGGACATTAGCAATCAGGTGATGTACTTTGGATTTCTGATCTGTCAACTGAAGGGAATGAATTAGGCCTGGATCTGCCTCCCCCAGATCTTTAAAATCAGGCATTCTTCTTTTAGAATAAAGAGAACCTACATAATCACACCGTTAGACTATAAGCTCCACGAGGGCAAAACCCAAATCTTTCTTGTTCATTCTTATACCCTTAGCTTGGAGCACCACAGATGCATAGCGGTCCCTCAGTGATTATTTGAGCAATAAATTATCCCCTTCCCTATTTCTGTCCTGGGATAGAACCGGGTCAACATGTATGTATGTAACCAGTGGGAGTGGGGACCACTCAACTGACATATTTCTTATGCAAAACTCGATTCAAATATTCATTTTATGAAAACTTACAACCTTGCCCATAAATTTTGCTTTGTGCCAAAGAAGTAGCAAGTTTGAAACTGTAATAGAATCTTAATATTTTCATAAACATTTTGGCTATACTCTTTCACTTGTTTTTTTTTGATCTGAGGAATTCTGATATGTTGTAAAAGAGGATAAAAATTAGCTGCTTTTTCAAGATAAAAATGCATACAAACAGAGCTCTAGTATCGAAAGCATGGTTAATACTCTACAGAAGATTTGTATCATTTTGATTTCTTTCCAGTCGTGAGTGAAACATTTTTTGACTAACTTTGCAATTCTGAGGTCAAAACACTCCTTTTCCAAATTGCATTGACTTGACGGGAACTCACAAACCGTGGTAAATTGTCAACAGGGAGTCAAATGTATTAGAAGTAATAACGTAGGAACATTCCAGGACTGAGGAAAGAGATTGCCCATTGGTGTCTTGGATGGAATTTTAGAGAGACGGGGACTGTTTGAGGTCCAGTGGGCTTAGAGAGAAGAGAGAACCCAGCCAGATAAGCCAGTTTGGAACAGGGGACCACTGGCATGATGGGGTGATAAAAACTGGAACAAGAAGGAATCAAGGTAAGTGCCTAGGAGCAGACATATGGAGCTTACAGATCAGCCTTGCTCAGAGGGGTGGAATACATTTATTATGCTCAGAACAAAGGAAAGGAAGATGGATCCAGCTGAGGTTCTAGGAGCATTGCCTGAGTTAGGGGTACCCCTAACTGTGTCTGATCCTCCACTCTTCATCTCCCATCCTTTGTGTGTTGTTTTTTTTTGTTTGTTTGTTTGTTTGTTTTGCGGTACGCGGGCCTCTCACTGCTGTGGCCTCTCCTGTTGTGGAGCACAGTCTCCCGACGCGCAGGCTCGGTGGCCATGGCTCATGCATGGGCCCAGCCGCTCCACAGCATGTGGGATCCTCCTGGACTGGGGCACGAACCCGTGTCCCCTGCATCGGCAGGCGGACTCTCAACCACTGCGCCACCAGGGAAGCCCTCCCATCCTTTGTTTTAGCATCTTAATCCCAGTGTCCGCCGGTGGGTCCTGAGGTCCTATGCCCCACATAGCACATGGGATCCGCTTCTTCTGGTGGCCTGGCCTGCTCTGCCCTCCCTGAATTTCCGTTGGCTGGATGGGGATAGAGATCACCCCCACCAGGCTCCTTACTGTGTATAATAAATGCATCGAGTTGTTACAGTCTGCAGTTTCTGCAATGACCAAACAGTTGCATTTCAGAACGAAAACCCGGGTCCACATCTGTCCCTGTTTGGAACATCCTTGGCATGCAGCTTGCATGAAGTCTGTGTGTTTCCGAAGTGATTAAAATAAGAGACACATAGTATTTTATATCCTGCCAAAGACAAGCCATGACCCCAAGGGGAAAAATGTAGGACACCGAGGTAGAGAGTATGGATTGACGTGTGGGTTTAAGGGGAGAAAACTTGCCAATTTCTTACTTCAGAGCCCATGTTATTACGGGCTTGTGTGGCCTGCAGAAAGAACTCCAAAGACTGGGTTATGAGGATATCAGAACAGATTACATGAAGTATATGGAATGGAATGTGGCAAGCTGGGTATTTTTTAAGAATTATTTATTGATTTATTTATTGGCTGCGTTGGGTCTTCATTGCTGCGCGTGGGCTTTCTCTAGTTGTGGAGAGCAGGGTCTGCTCTTCGTTGCAGTGTGTGGGCTTCTCAGAGCTCAGGCTCAGTAGTTGTGGCGCACGGGCTTAGTTGCTCCGCGGCATGTGGGATCCTCCGGGACCAGGGCTCGAACCCGTGTCCCCTGCATTGGCAGGCGGGTTCTTAACCACTGCGCCACCAGGGAAGTCCCGAGATGGGTATGTTTGAATTAGTAATGTCACGGTACACAATGTTCTTAGTGGCCAAATGTAGGCTTCCTGTTTACGATAAATAAGGACATGGCATTTGCCTCTATGTTTATATGCTACATAGTATTTTGATTAAAATGTAATGTTGACATTACCTCAAGGCCGTATTTTAGACTGACTTGAGAAAGGAAATGAAGACTCCGTGTGGGTAAAACCTCTGAGTCTCACAGACACTGTCTGCTATTTGGAGGCTACGAGGCTGGATCCGGCACCTACAATCCCAAATCCTCTGTCCTTGACAGACAAGGGGGTGATATTTCTGAAGGCAGCCGACCTGTCTAACAACAGCCCTTGAGTGTTCAAATATAGAATTGGAATTCTGTCCCGGTGTTATTCAAATGAAAGGTGCTGCTAAAAAGAGAGGGGTCTCTCTCCATCACCACCTCCCGAACTGGCGTCCTTTCGTGATGTTCCCGAGGGAGGCCTTTCATGTCCAGAAGAGAAGGGTAGCAGTACTGTTGGGCTGTGCTAAGCAGTGGTTTTTCTTTGTTTTGCTTTAAAAAAAAAAAGAAAAAAATCCAGGCAAGGTGGAAAGATAAAATGGAAAGGATAACAAGGTCTTTGTGCCTAGTTTTTGTGCTCAAGTAGAATCGAGCTGTCACTGGATCCCAGCTTCGTAATAGCCACTGAGCTTCCCTGAAGCTTCCCTGAAGTTGGATCTTGAGTAGAATATTCTACCAGATTTGTAGAAGAACACAGTGTTAGTGACATGCATATCTTTAGAATCTTTTTTCACGTTACTGATAGATTTTAATGCCTTTGGATTCTAGAGAGTTGACAATTTAAAAAAAGCAAACTATATTTACTATTTATTTTTATTTTTGTAATAAAATCTCTCTCTCTCTCTCTTGTTTTTTTTTTTTGGCTGTACCACACGGCTTCCGGGATCTCAGTTCCCCAACCAGGGATCGAACCTGGGCTCCAGAAGTGAAGGCGCCAAGTCCTAACCACTGGACTGCCGGGCAATTCCCTGAAAATCTCATTTCGAATTCGGGAGAGCTAGAATTTCTCCCCTGTACTCTGTAATAAGGAAATAATTAGGAGGAGTCAGATGTAAGAGGATTGTACACTTTTTTTCCCCTTTTTGTGACCAACTATATATAACATAAAATTGATTCTTTGAACCACTTTTAAGTGGACTGTTCTGTGGCATTGGGTCCATTCACATTGCTGTGAAACCATCACCACCATCTGTCTCCAGAACTTTTCATTGTCCCAGATGAAAGCTATGTACCCATTACACAGAACGTTCACTTTTTAAAACAGTATTTATATCAGACATGCTTAGGCTGGTGCTCCGGACGTGCTAATTCCAAATTGTTTTACCTTTGAGTTACAAGGGGGTGATAACTAACATGATTGAGCCGCAACACACCACACCAGCCTTGATAGGTAGGAGCCTCATTTGACGCACGAGACAACCAAAACCCAGAGCGTGATTCTGACAGTTCCGCCTGATTCTGAAGCTGTGCTGCGCCCCCTCCACTAAGTGATGCTTTTGCCAGCTTGGTTGTAATTCATGGGATTCATAATTCTTCCGCCAGTCTGTCCATATTCTGGAGCCATAATGTACTCACAGCAGCTGTCTTGGTAATTACAGTTCTGAGTTAAGTTTTAACCTCTCTCAAAGCTTGAGTTTCCTTATCTTAAAGGGACCCATCTGTGTGATCTCCAAGGGCCTTTCCAGCCACCTGTCCTGTGGTTGGAGTTATTTCCATAATCGGGGCTGTGAACTTTTCCCGCTTTTAAGAAGGATGACAGGGGAGAAAATGGAAGGTTCTGGAAGCCGAGTGAAGAGTAGGCAACACAAGGAAAAAAGACAGGCACAAAGAAGGGATTAGACTGAAGAGAAAAGGGAACTGAAGATGTCGTCAAGGAGGGGCAAAGGGCTGCACCTGGTCTGCCCAAGGCAGATGTTTTTGAGTGTACACAAAACATTTAAGGGAGCAAACAGTGCCAAGCCCTAGCTGACGAGCGAACCAGCATTCTGGTTTCAGATTAGGTGTCGTCGTGGGTCATGTTCAATTCCCAATCGTGCCATGTCTGGATGTGGACACAGGAAAGCAGCCCAGAAGGGGGAGGAGAGGGGAGTCCATGGAGTTTCACTCATTACCTCATTTAATTGTCACCACAGGCCTGAGGCAACTCACACCCCTTTCTGGCCCAGGGAACAAGACTGCACAGAGGTCGGATCACCGTGCAAGGCAGAGCCGGGCTCCAGACCTTGAGTCCTCTGATTTCAAAGCCTACTCTAACCCGCTGTGCAAATCTCCACCCGCCATCCCCGCCCCCAGACAGCCACACTGTCGTGACTACACACTCGGAGTTGCTTACCAAAGACTCATGTTAGCCCAGTTTCAAGAGAGAACGATGTAAGCTCCGCCCAGGTCAGAACGCTGGGAGCCCCCTGGCCAGGCGCGACCAAGTGCCGGGTCTCCAACAACGAACGGTAGCTTCAGGACTCAGCTCGCTTTGCTCCCTCTCTCAGCTTTGCTTTCCTGTTTGTGGTGATTCTTGAAGAGGTTCTTTCTGTGTGGTGACAAAGGTGATCTCCCCCAGGCTTGGCAGAAGAGGGCATAGACGTCCTGGAGGGACTCCCATTGACCCGTCTTGGTTCCAACTCTGCTTCTCCCAGAAGCAGTCACTCTGGCCAGGGGGTTCTGGAATGGGCTTGTGCTCATACCTGCAGCTCCAGTAGGACATTCTTGGATGGTCACCTACTGGGGACAGAGAGCATTTTTGACCTGCTGTATCATTTCAGAACATCTCTCTACTGGACATCTCAGCAGCTGTAGCGTTGGAACTAAAGGGATTTTGTCAAATTCCATTTGCAAGTCAGTGTGAGCCGGGGGCAGACACACCTACCATCTAGTGTCTTGTGTGCTACAGCTGTTGTGAGAATGCACCTTACGGTGAGATAAAATAATTAGGAATTGATTCTTGGGTTTCTAGTTCTAAGAAATGACTTTCAGCCTTGACCCTCAAGTGGAAAATTAAATTCGATTTTTAAAAAATGTTTTTCCCTGTCCCAGAGATTTCATGAGCTCTGTCCCTTAATCTCGGCTGTGTTTCTTGGGTGTGAAATAGGGAGATCCTTTAAGGCTTTACTTTGGTCAAGGGTCTGTGTTTAATCTGTATTTGGTATGGATGGAAGTGACATTTATTAAATGGCTTTTTTTATCAGATGCCTGTACCAGATGATTTACATAAGCCGGCTCGTGTGATCCTCTCAAAAACTGTAGGGTAGGTGGTATTCTAACCATTTCACAGGTATTTATGCAGCTGTAGGGGGTAAGGTAGCATTTTTTAGCTTTTCCAACATGTTAGATAATTACAAAATGCCAAGAGCCCCAGTTATCATTAGAACAATTTCATGCACAAGTATACTCGAACAAGTTCAAGCAAATTATTCTATTTTCATTGTAACAGAGCTAAAGAGAGTTGATTTTGTATTCTTTTTTTTTTTTTTTTTTTTTTTGG